>NW_006442207.1:12670629-12672007 GCF_000325575.1 Pteropus alecto
AGAGAACAGGAGAGAATCTCACTGGGGTCACTCTCGGGCTCATTGGAAGCCAAGTGGCAGTTACTTGCAATCTGCATGCACACACACCCTCATCCTCATGCCAACCTGGTGCCAGTCTATGCCTAGTGCTGAGAAAAAGAGGAGAAGCAGCCAAAGGTACCCGAAACCAGCTGCTAAGTCTGTGAGAATCTCTCCCAGGCCACAATGATTCTACCTTGCCCCAGCAGGAGGAGGATGGCATCTCCCTAGAGCCATGGAACCCCCGAAGGAATGGTTGGTGGGAAAAGCTTTTTCTTTTCACATCTTTATTAAAGTGTCATTGACATACAGTAATCTACACATATTCAAAGTGTACAATCTGGTTGATTTTAACATGTATGCACCTGTGAAACCATCACTATAACTGAGATCATGAACATATCCATCACCCTACAAGTTTCCTCAGGACTTTCTAACTAATATAGCTGAAAGACACCCTGGAAGTCTCTAAAGTCCTAACTCTACCATCTACTACCTATGTGACCTGGAGCAATTTGCTTAACCTCTCTATGCTTGTTTCTTGATCTGCAATATGGGGCCAACCTTATTACGGCTATTGTTAGCAGTCAATGAGTACTTAACATGCTAAGTACTATAAAGCACTTAGCATGGTAAGTGTGGTGAGCACTTTAGATTTTTACTATTGAACCTCTTAGGCCTTCCCCACGTACCACACAAGGATGGAGCGGGGATTAATCTAAAGGTGTTTGAGGGGCTATAAAACACAATGTGCACCCCTGTTACTATCTTTAAGCCAAGTCACTTTCTCTAATTCCTCACGGCCCTTCAGAGTACGCTACCACACCTCCAAAGCCTTTGACCAAGGGAGCAAAGCTCCCTGTCTCCACCCAGACTTCCAGTAACTTGCCCCAGTTGCTAGAGGAGGTGAACCCTACAGGCAAGGTCCCAAGTCTCCACCAGCTGGCTCCCAGTACCCACACTAGGGCAATGATAGAAGAAAACCTCTAAGGACGTGAGATGGAAAGGGTATGACTGTGCTATCACGACGGCCTGTGTTTAATGCCAACTGCACTTCCCACTAAGAATGTAATCTCAGGCAAGTCACTTAACCAGTATGAGCCTCGGTTTTCTCTCCTGTAAAATGGGGTAATAATGCCTAGCTTTATAGGAATGCAGGGAGAATTAAACTAATGTTCAGGAAGCCCTGAGCACTGTACCAATCACATAGAAGATGCTGGCTTTTTCTTGAGCTTACTTATAACAGATCAGGGTAGCAGCAGGAGCATGTCCTGGTAATCGGGCCCCTTCCAGTAGTAAGGAAGTTCGAGAGATCTGGGAAAATCAGAAGAGGAGGGCCTGCAAGGAGCAGAAACACATA
>NW_006442207.1:12672023-12684725 GCF_000325575.1 Pteropus alecto
CCACAAGGCAGAGCTGGAGGCAAAGCAGCCCGTCCGGGTAAGCCTCTGCTCAGGAGAAGAAGCTGAGCAAGGAGTGTGCAGGGTCACTAAAGCGGTTTCTCTTTCAGATTGTTCCTCTCCTCCACCAGGAAATGCCTTCCCCTACTAGCCCTCCCCCATCCTCAATCCACCCCAGCAGAGACCAACAGCCCTACCTCCCTCTCCCAGAGAGAAAGAGGAGGAGCCCACACCACCTAGTTGCATAACCTAGGTGAAATATCTTGTAACCTGCAACCAACTCCACCCCCACCTTGGCACCTTGTGGGGTAACCTGCTGGAGGCAGGTTCTGTCTTTCCCCACTACTGGTATGGTCCCAATTGTATGGCTTTGAGCCAGACACTCCCTCTCCCTGGGCCTCAGTCTCATCTATAATGTGGGAATAAACCCAACCTCTTAGATTGCTTTGGGCCGAAATGCAAAAGGTATTTAAAGCATCAAGCATAGTGCCTGGCACTTAGAAGACCCTCTATAAACAGTAGGTATTATTACTTTTTTGTTATGTCTTTGAAGTTTGGTTTTATGATCTTTAAAGGGTTCCAGTCAGTGTCCTTTTTGCCAAATCCATGACTGAAGTTGTCTTTCCAGCACCCAACATTCCTCTCACTGCTGGGTGTATCTTGCCATCCCTCGAATTCTTTTTTAAATGCCACCTCCACACTTTTCTTCATGCTGTTTCTTCCACCTAAATACCCTAGCTGTGACTATATACCATTTCTCAGGTGTATAAGATATGCCTGGCTTTTATAATGGCTTTTATCCATTATAATGAATCCTTATAACTCTTATTACTATTTCCAGTCCTCGTTTTATAAATAAAGAAACCAAGGCTCTCAAGGATGAATAACTGGCCCCAAATCACAGAGGTATTAAGTGCTAGAGCCAAGATTCAAAACAGGCATTTTTGACTAAAATTATCTCAGCATTTCTCATGTCACTATGCCCACACCCCACCAACGTCTTATCAAATCCTGCTGATTCAAGGCCTAGGTCAGTGGCACCAGACTTCCAAGTATACCTAGTCATGTGTTCTCACCCCTTTTAAGATCCCTTGTCTCAGGATCCAAGTGCCTCCCTTACCTTCCTCCAGACCCCAAGCTCCTTAAGGACAGTACCAGGTCAGCCCCCCCTAATTTCTACTCTGCCTCCACCAGGCTCCTTTACCACAGCAGGTGCTCAACTAATACCTACTGGGTCAATTTGCCCCTAAATAGCCGGTAGGGGCATCCCAGCGCTAGGGAAGAGAAGCAGCCATAGGAGGAGGAGTATCAATCCCAGATCCCACTGTGCCTCTCAGCTCTGCATTCTGCTTGGCTGTGGGAGTCAGAAATTGGCAACGTGGGGAATCCATCAAGATTATTACCATGTGCCCTGCTGAGTAAAACATGTACAGCAAGGCAACAGGTGCACAGAGGACTAGAGATAATAACAAAAAGTAACATTTATTAAGCTTCTACCATGTGCCCAGCACTGTGCTAAGAAAACCAGAAAAAATATGGGAAGAGAGCTCAAAGCAGGGAGGTAGAAAGGCATCAGATCGAAGGGTTGTAACACAAGATTCTGTCCTGAGGACAATGGGATGGGGGGAGATGAGGTGACAGAATCAGATCTGTTTGGAAGAAGCCCCGGGTATCATGTAAAACTCCCCCTTCTACACTTATAGACATATAAAAATAATAAGTATATAAATAAATGATACACTTATTTTCATTCATAAATAAATAAATACTCTCCCTTCTTCATCCCATCAGGATTCTGGGAGATAAAAAAACTAGAAAAGGATGGGAACAGTAGCATCTTCCTGGATGGCTGGGGCTGATGGATTTGGTGGAGCAAACAAAGGATGCCAGACTGGGTCCCTGGAGTGAGGAGCATCAGAAGGAAGGTGGGTATTTGCTTCCGATTCCCTTCGAGTCTAGAGACTGTATGAGAAGCAACTAGTGTAGAGGGGGAAAAGCTAGTAATAAGCAAAATTTGGAGGTGGGATAGGTCTACATGTTATTACTAACAAGCTTTTATTCCTACGTCTGTGAAGCAGGAGAAACAAATCGGTTCCCTGACGGTCCTCAGGGGTATCAAATGAAATTGAAAGGTATAATACAGGTACTCTGCAAATATTAGGCGTATCCTTTTCTCAACAAGCAGCTGACTTCCGAATTGTTTGCTGTGCTTCCTGTTTCACACCCGGGAGCCTCATCTCTCTGCCCAGTCCCACCACAGCGAGGTCCAGCCGTGGCAGGGCTTTTGCGGGTGCCCCGCACTGGCAGGCCTATCTTCCTCCTCAGGCTGGAACTGAACTTCCACCTTATTGGGGGAGAGACCTTCTCCTTCTCCCTTTCCCTCCAGGGCAGGTTACTACAGCAGTACTGAAGGGTCAGCAACCTCACCCTAGAACCACCTGCCCCTCCCAAGCCGCTGAGGAGTCTGGGATCAATCCAGGAGATCTTTCTTTACTCACGAGCGGCGCCGAAACACAAGGAGGTTCTCCAACCCATCTGCACGTTAAAATCACCTGCTCATAACACCCAGGTCCAGGCCCCACCCCTGACCAAGTAAATCGGAATTCTCAAGGATGGGACCCAGCATGGTGTTCTTTTAAGCTCCCCAAGTAATTTTACTACTCACCAGGGCTATTATGTTAATGAAATGAATCCTGACCTGATACATGCCGCGACACCAGCCACAGGGAGCCCCTCTGCAAGAATTCTATCCTTTTCCCTTAAGCCTAAACTTCTTTCTCCCACCCTGACCCAAGAACTCTCCCAACCTACCATCTGATCACCTCAGGGACCGCGTCAGACAGCCCCCAGGACTCCCAGAGCGGATGGCATTCCAGCCTCATTGGTTTGTCTTTTGCATTTGATTGGCCCCCCAGACCTGCCTGCTCCTGTCCCCGAGCCCCGCCGCCGCCGCCAGCCCCTCACCGCAATAGAGGCAGCCGAAGCCTGATCTGGGTAGCCCTGAGCCAGGTGCGAGCCAGTGTTCCTGCGCGCCGCGCGGGGGGGCCGCTCTCCCGGCCTCTTCCTCCGCCCCCGCCCAGCGATTGGCTACGCGCGGCTCTGGGGACTGCTGCCTGGCAGGTGTCCCCGCCTGAGGCTGCCGCCGCCATATTTGTCATGGGCACTTGCCCTTGGGGACCAAAAAGAACGTGGATGTTAGCATGAAGGGGGCAGGTTGCCTGGATTCTGACCTGCTTATCCGGTTCTGGAAGCCTTAATGTTATTTCAGATTGAGGAAAGCGTGAAGAAATAAAATGGAGTCACTGGAGTCAAGCTGCTAAATTACTACAATCAAGTAGGCTGAGGCATGAGAAAATGATCCTGTTCTTGCTTTAACTAGCCCCTGAACTTAAACTTCTGAACTTTTTGGTTGTGCGTCAATGCATGGAGATACTACTCTGTAAAATGGGGATAATAGCACCTACCTTCCAGGGATGACATGAGACTCAAATCCTATGACATGTAAATCCTATAGATAACCCCCCAACGATCTTAGGCAAGAGTGTTCAGTGACCAGACCACCTGACATCTGGAAAATTACCATCTCCCACCAATTCAGAGGTTAAGGATGCAGAATCGATTCTTCTCAAGAATGTACTTTTTCTGTGAGAACTCTCAGCTTCTCTTCTTCGAAACACTCTAGGTATTGCCTAGTTGTATGTCCCATTTGCAAATCCCAAGACCCTTGAATAAATCTTTATCATTTATTTCTAGCCAATGCCTCCTGATTCATTTATACTCAGTTAACAAGTTCAAAACAGCAAGGTTTTTCTGAGCAACCCTTCTCCCCCATCTTTCCTTAGTATTAATGCAGAGAATGGAAAGAGCTCAGCACCTTCCTATAAGCCTTGTTGTCTGACTGGATGCACAGCCGAGGCAGATAAGGAGATGTCAGAGGCATGACCTGAGACTCCTTGATGCTGGATTGTGAGTCCCTCAGGAGTGGACAGACCAGCTTGAGCCATGGGGACCAGCGCTCAGGCCACAGGCGCCTGGTCCTGAGAGGGTAACCATGTAGCCTAACCTCCTCCTATTAATAATAGTAATAATAAAATATAAGGAATATTGAGCACTAACTATGAACCCTTATTGTGTCAATCACTCAGTATTCATTATCTTGTTGAGTCTCATGTCATCCCTGGAAGGTAGGTGCTATTATCCCCATTTTACAGATGAGGAAACTGAGGTTCAGAGAGATTCAGTGACTTTCACACAATAAGCAAGAGATCCAGACAAACCGGAACCTAGCTCTCCTGACTCCTAGTACAGGAGTCTTTCCCCTTCTTACTCTTGCAGGCCCTCCAAGTTTTGTTTTGCTCAGTCTAGTCTGGTCCCATGTCTTCTCCCAACAGGGCTGTAAGCCTGGTTAGGTTTCCACACAAACAGCACATACTCCAGACCTGTTTGTTTAACCTGGGACATAGGGCAACGAGAGTGGGCTTTAGCTTCCAGGGTTCTGGGATTCAGTTTCTTAGCTCCATCACTTCTTTGTTATGGACCCTCCTTTTGTTAACCTCTATTTCATGCATTTACAAGGATTCTGTGGGCACAAGAGTTTCACAAACTTTTGGCCTTCATGCCTTTGTTGATTGTTGTCAACAGAAATATCATTCTCTCCCTTCTTCCTGACAACCTAGTAAAGAGCTTGTCCACAGCAAATGGTCCAACACAAGAGCCCTGGTGTCCAGGGGCTAGAGTCTGTTCAACCAGTTCTTGGGGAGTACCCCAGGACCCCATGAACCTTGTCCCCAGCATCCATCTGCCACTGGTCTGTCTCGTTTTTCTTCTCTCCAATCCCGCTCCTTCAGACCTGTTCTTATCTCCTATGTCTCCCCTAAGCCGCGCGCGCGCACGCGCACGCACACACACACACACACACACATACACGCGCGCGGACACACACGTCATCTCTCTTATAGACTTTAAGCAATTGCAGAAATCCCTCCTGCTCCAGAATGCCCTCATGACTAGAAGAAAGGTGACCATTTTTCCCCCCTCCCTACCCTTACCCTCATCTGTACGTTCTTGGCTGTGAGAATAGAGGGCAGGAAACCCGGCATTTAGCATGGAGCCTGGCACATTAGAACCCATATAAATTGACGAAAAGTGTGCCTCTGCTTTTCCATCTCTAGCCAGTATGTGTCTTTATTCCAAAGCAAATCCTGAGTCTTTACTGAGCCTTCTCTTGGTGACCAGTTGGAGGACAGGAATAGGTAGGGCTGTCTAAGGGCCAGAACTGAGTGTGAAGCAATAGGAAAGATTTTGGCCCCTATGTTGTGTTTAATGCCCTATGGTTACAATCTGAGGCACCTCAGCCCTCTGATTTTACAGTCTCCCTTTTGTGTCAGCATCAGGGAGGGACCTTGTGATTATCTCTGGTTTCCCTTCCTGGTTGCCAAGCACAGAGCTAACTGGGAGGAGACATGGCCATCCACTGAAGGTCATTTTGCCTGCATGACTTCTGAAGTGGAACGCCTGGGTCTTGAGGAGTTTCTGGATCAGGGGACAGATAAATACACAAATTCTCTCTCCGTAAAATTCTCTCCTCCCCTGGCTTCTGACCTCTCTGCTCTAGGTTCCACCATGTTCTCCTCCTAACAATTCTTCCTCAGTCCCCTTCACTGGGGCACTTTTCCCCAGGGCTTTCTAAAGACAGAGAGAGGGTCTCTAAAGTTTCCATTTTCAATACTCTTCATGTGTTCACTCCAACTTGCCAGGCCATCAGCTATATTGGGTAAAAGGGACTTCAAAAGCAAGATTGCCTCCCTCAAAAAGCCTAAGTGGAACCCAACACGTTGGCAGACATGACAACACAGTGTGATGCGGGCCAGAGTAGCAGCTGTTCTGGTAACTGTACCTTGTCCCTTTCCTTCATTCCTACCCCACCTTCCAACTCTAGTCTGAATATAAAACTGCCTGCTGGACAGCTCCCCAAATGTCCCAACTGAACTCACCATTCCCTCAACTTCCAATTGCCCACTAAGGTTTTTATCTCCAGAATTGCCTCGGATACCCAGGTGACCGAGCTAAAAACATGTTTATCTGCCCCTATCCTACCTTCTCCATCTAGGTAGTCATACAGGATCAAGTCCAGGTGAATCTGCTCCCACCTCTCTTTTCCTTCCCCTGTGCCTGTTTCGGTTGTCAGTTTTCCTGGGCTAATGTGAGAACTTCCTACAAGATTGGCTTTCAGCCTCTCTCTCACCAATCTATCTTCTACTTTGCCCACAAGAGACCTCCGATCCTGGGGTTCACTGATCAAAAACTACTCAGGTTGCCGTATTTAAATATTTTTTCATAATAAAACACTGGGCGTGGGGGACACGATGTAAGCAACAGAGGACTCTGCTCCATAGTATAACAACCCAACCATTTAATTTTCTAAAGACTTAGGAGATGGTGCTTTGTAATAATAATTTTTTAAAAGTCAATTTCATTATGTATTCTGTAGTTAAATTTATATGAAGTAAACACAACTAGCTATGAGTAAAAAATAAATAAAGACTCCACTCAAACTAGATTAAGTAAGAAGGGTATTTATTGGAAAGTGGAGGGAGGGGGAATTGGAAGAAGGTGGTCAAGATACAAAAAGTACAAACTTCCAGTTAAAAGATAAATACGTGCTAGAAATGTAATGTACATGACAATAAGCAGCATTGCTATGTGGTATATTTGAAAATTGTTAGTAGATCCTAGGAGTTCTCATCACAAGAAAAAAAATTTTTTCTTCCTTTTTCTTTTTGTATCTATGTGAGATGATGGACACTAACTAAACCTACTGTGGTCATCATTTCACAAATATGTAAGTCATTTTGCTATACCCCTTAAACTTATACAGTGGTGTATGTTAGTGATATCTCAATAAAACTGGAGGGAAAAAAAGAAATTTATTGACTTGTGTAACTTTAAAGTCCAAGATTCAAATGATGTCATCAAGACCCAATATCTCCCTCTGTCCCTTGGCTCTAATTCTGTGGCTCCATGCTCAGACAGGCCTTCACCTCTCCACCCAGATTGCATTCTTTCAAATTTCTGTCCAGGGGAAAGAGAGCACTTCTCTCCACCCAATAAGATAACAAAGTTCTGGGATTGGCTCCCATTGGCCTAAATTGAGTCATATGGCTACCTTAAAAAAAAAATCATGATGGCCGGAGGGATGATAATGCTGACTGGTTTAGCCCTAAATCACCCTAACTTAAGGATGGAATAAAGCAAGCTCCCCCAGAACCACTTAACTGAGAGTAAAGTGCGGGATGCAAAAAATCTGGGAGCTGTTACCGGAATCAGGGTGAATGGAAGCTGAGAAACAGCTTCATCCTTATCTTTCTCATTTTGCCTAAAAACTACCTTCCCAGACCAGCAGAGATCTTCCTTAAGCATGTAGGGATCAGTATCAAAATGCAGGCTTCTCACCCTGCCAGGCTCCAACTTAAGCTTGGTCTCACAATCTCCCTACCTCTCACCAGTTGTGACCAGATCCCTGTGGATGAGTGGGAGCATGTGGAGAAACAAGCTAGTCCCACAAGGTCCCTCAGCTCCAGGCAAGGAGGTCAGTCTACAGGTAGTCTTGGATATTCTTCAGGTGTTGGGATTTGGAGGGAGGGGCAATGTTATAAATAGAAGTAGAGCAGTGCATTAATTTCCTGTTGGTGCTAGAACTAATTATCAGAGGAGGTCAGAAGTCTGAAATGGGTGTCATTGACTAAAATCTAGGTGTTGGCAGGACTACATTCCTTTCTGAAAGCTCTAGAGAAGAATCCATTTTCTTTTCTTTTTCCAACTTCTAGAGGTTGTCTGCATTCTGTGGCTCATGATACCTTCCGTCTTCAAAGCCGGCAATGGCTGGTTGACTCTTGTATTACATCACTCCAACTCTTCTGCCTCCCTCTTCCATGTTTAAGAACCATTATGATTACATTAGGTTCACGTGGATAATCAATGATGATCCCCTTATTTTAAGGTCAGCAATTAACAACCTTAATACCACTGCATCCTTAATCCCCCCTTGCCATGTAATATATTCACAGGTTCCCGGGGTTTAGGCTTTGGACATCTTAGGGGTGAAAGGGTGAGGATGAGTGTTAGGAGACCTTTCCAGAAAGTAGATGGGCTTTGAGGGATGCTAAGAACCTAGGATAACCTGTGGGAGTCATTGGTAATACTGCTTGAGTCAACAGAAGGGGGAAGGAAAGTATGAGGACCTGGTAGCTCAGCCTCAGTTTTAATCATCTAGCAACTACCACCCATCCCACTGAGAAAGAGGTACAGGGTTTTGACCTGCAGCAAGAGGATCCTAGAACTCAGACAGGGTTCACCTTGTCTGGATGAAGCAATCTTTCTAGCTTCCCCCAACTAGCTACTGGGCTTTAGAATCAGTTGGACTGGGTTCAAATCTCACTGTGCTACTTACAGACTGTGTGACCCTGAAAAAGTAGCCTAACTTCTCTGAGTCTCTGGTTTCTTATCTATTAAATGTGGATGATATCACCATGTTCTTCACAGTTATTAAGAACTAGACGTTCTTATGTAACATTCTAGAGTGGGAGGACTGTGAGATTACCTGAAAGAAAGCCAGCATGGATTGGCGATAAGGAAAATGTCTTGAGACAGACATGGGGTTGAATTTTCCTTTACTAGAAATGGCTGTGTGAGTTTGAGCAAGTTGTGGTGAGGGCATCACTGAGCACAAGGGTTAGCATCTAGGTTACTGCGGGTACAACTCACAGGCTCACCAATGTAGACACAAGTAGGCTGGCTCTTGGCCAGTGTAAGGTGTTTCCCTTTGCCTAGAAACGGAGAGGTGTGGCTGAGGCAGGGCATGGACGAGAGAAGCTCAACTAAAAAGTGGTGGAGAGGAGCCCTGCTCTGCACTTATCTGACTCCCCCAAATGCTGAGGATCAAGTACCCCCGCTGAAGGAGACAAGTGAGTGGAAGAGCACTTCGGGGGTGAGGGCTTGAAAAGGTCTTGGGTCCTTAGTGTCCGCTGGGGAGCCTAGGGTTTGGGCCCAGCCCTGGGACAAGCAGTGAAGTGGGAGCTGAACACCTTAGGAAGAGTTCTCCAAAGTCAGGAAGTATGTACTCATGGGCTCATGCTATGAATCAGAGGCCTGGCTAGGCAGGCGCAGGGACAGGTGGTGTTGATAAGAACAAAGTGTATCCACACACACACCCTCACCACAGGTCTGGACCACGACCAGGACTAGGACCAGGCTCCAGTAAAAATCACCGCCACCTGAGCTTCCGATCATGTACTCATACAGCTGCCTGGCGCCTGGGGAAGGCGTTTGGCCTCCACTGCAGCCCCTCACTTACACATACCTGTCCGGCCCCCTGCTGCTGCCCCCTATCCAGACCCACAATTTCTGCAGCCCGCCCCCAGCCCTGAGCTCCGGCAACTGGACCGCCCCGAGGGAATACCACTGCTTCCACAGTCCGGGCGCGCTCCCCGGGGCTGTGCCACCCTGGTGGGCCTTCCCACAGGCCTACGCCGCGTCCCTGAGCCCGCCGTTCCCCGCGCAGCCCAGCTACGGGTCCGTTCCTGCAGGCGCCCGCGGCGGCGGGGACGGCGGTGTCGGAGAGCTGGGCGCCGTGGCCGGAGGGCGGCAGCCTGCAGACGGAGTTGCGCTGGGGCCGCGTGGAGCGCGCGCTGGGCCCGCGCCTGGAGCTGCCGGACTTCGTGCTCCGGGAGCTGCGGCGAGTGTACGGCACGTACCCGCGCACCGATGTGCGCGTCACCTTCAGCGGAGGCGAGTTCCTGCTGCAGGCAGCGCCGCGCGTCCGCGAGCCCGAGTTCCGTGTGCAGAGGCGCCTGCTGCGCGCGCCCGCCGGCAGCGACGGCAGCGACAACAGCGACAACAGCCTTCCGGGGGAAGCGACGGAGCGCCGCAGCAAGCAGAAGAGGAAAGGCCTGGGCTGAGGGCGCCGCAGGCCGCCCTGGGGAGCACGTACCCGACTGTCCTCCTAGACAAGGAGGGAGACCTCAGCTGTGTGTCAGAGTTGGGTACACCTGTCACCTGTCATTTTGCTTTTTTACCAAGACTACTGGCCACTCGCTTCATGCACGTCTTTGAATTTTCTCACGTTTTTGCTGGATGACTGGGGAAGGGCGAGAAGGGACCAAGGACATCTCTGGGTGGGTGTCCTGTTGCTCTTTTCTTTCACGTGGGCTTGCGGATGGAAGGGCCTGGACCCTTTGTTTCCTCTCTCCTTCCTGTTCCCCATCATCTTCCCCTTAGAAGCCTGCCCTGCAGTAAGCCCCCACTTGCCCTTTCTCCTCTCCTCCTTCTGGCAAAGCTCCCCAAACTCCCCAAGCTGAGGGCCCCTGTCTCCAGTTTGTAATTAAAAAAAAATAAATAAGTGAAGTCAAGTGTATGCTGCAAGATCATTTTTATGTTTGGGGGTGGGGGTGTTTCCTCACCCGTGTAATGTGAGCTTTACTCCCTTGACTGGGGCACAAGAGGTTGGGGGCGATGCAGGACAGGGCAAATTCGGGGGTGGGGGACTCAAGCCTTGCACTGAGAGAGAAGAGGGTTCTTGGCGGAGTGTAAGAAAGCATTTGAAACACGCCAAAGTTAGAGTCAAAAGGAGAGTTTATTAGAGAAGGGTTAACACTCCATAGGTAGAGTGTGGCCTCCTCTCAGAGGCAGAGACAGCCTGAGAGACTCAGAGGGACAGAGACTATAGAGACAAGGACAGTGAGAGAAAGAGCAAAGAGTAAAGGCACTGAGAGGGACAGTAAAGATGGTGAGAGGGATGGAAAGACAGAGAGGGATAAAGATACTGAGAGGGACCCCAAGTGTACAGGAATTCAGTTTATACACTATTCTTTAGTTCCTATGAGTTACAGTTTAAAGACTTTGTTTACCCATTTTCCATTGATACTGACATACAGTGAGGAGATAGGACTATGTAGTATGATAGGCCTGCTGGCAGTTCCTAGCCTTTAATCCATAGATTTCTTATGGTTTTAGCCGTAGGGAATGAATAATTTTATTTTGTGTAGGGAGCCACTTAAAGACTGTTTTTCCTGTTTTCCCCTTCAGAGTGTAGGATAATGGGTTGTTGGCAATCCCAGCAGAAATCTTCCTTTGTTCTGCAGGTTTCCTCACAAGTCCAGCTGAAGGGCTGATAAGCATATTGCAGTATCTGAATATAGCTTGATTTAACACTTTATTCTCTGGCCTCCTCCCTCCATTAGGAGGAATTAGAGTGGACCTCTGGAAAAAGTGTGCCTCCTCACTGCCTAGGCCTAGCCCCTTCTTCCTACTCTCCTTCAGTGTGCAGGATGACACCTTACCTGGAAAATTCACTGGGTAGGGTTGAAATTTAAGATGAATGTCACTTCTTGTCTCTGGATTTTCACTAATAGTCTTTAATAGGTCGAATTTGCAATATTGTAGGAGTTTGCTGGAGATCTACCCAATTTTAACTACAGGTCTAGCCAGACTACCAGATCTGATACCCCTGGCTGTATAAATTCGGTTTCTTGTGGAATTGCTTTTACTGAACTTCCATTTGTAGCTGGCCAACAACTATCTGGATATAGGTATGCTATTGAAGCTACAGACCACTTGATTGAACACTGCTGTGTTTATCAGCTTCATGGAGAATTTTTCACAAACCTCAGCACTTGGGAAAGGTGTTTTTCCTAGTGAGTAGTTTGCTTTATCTTTGAAGCACCAAGGATGTCATAACTGGTTATATTTTTCTCTTTGCCCTTGTTTCTAGGGAGCTCAGAGCCAAATATGCTTTGCATCTTTTGTGTAAAGCCTGGATCCTAAACTGTTACCCCTAGTTCATCTTCTTTTCTTTTCTTTTAAAAAAAAATTATAAAAACACAACGAGGTGGTGTGGTGTAATGGGTCTGTTGTGTGACCTTAGATAAATTACTTAATGTCCCTGAACCAATTTCCTCATTGCAAGTGGAGATGGTGGTATCTGAACCCATCTCATAAGGTTTTTGAGAAGATGCCATGAAATCCTGCATGTGAAATGTTTACCACAGTGCCTGGTATTTACTGTGTGTGCAAATATTAATGATATTTGGATGCCTTCCAGTTTTTAGCCATTAAAAGTCTATCCAACTATATTTCTTGAGTGCTTATTATTTGCCAGCAACTATACTAGGCCCTGGGGATACAGTAGTGAATGAGACAGCCATAGCAGCCTCTGCCCTTATGGAATCTGCATTTTAGTGGGGAGACATAGGGATGAGGCAACAGGCAAATAGATAAAGGGAAGTTGTTATAAGTACTACAGCAAGAATAAGAGATTGAAATAGAAAATGCAAGTGGAGTAATGAAACTTAACTTAGAATAAGGTAATCAGGGAAGGCTTCTTTGAGGCAGTGACATTTAAGCTGAGATCTACAGAATGTGAAGAAGCTAGCCATGCAAAAAGAAGGGTGAGGGGAAAACCAGACAGAGGGCATGGTAGGTGCCAAAGCCCCAAGGAGTGAAAGTTATCTTAATTCACTCAATAAGCATTTGAAAGCCCACAATATGCCAGGCAGTATTTGAGACACTACGCTGCAGGAGAAAACCAAACAAGTACTTGCCCTCATGGAGCTTACTTTAGAGGTGCAATGTAGAGAAAGAGACTAACAACAAGCAAATAGGTGAATTTATGATGTCATGTCAGATAGTGATAAGTGATGGGATCCTGTT
>NW_006442207.1:12684766-12702529 GCF_000325575.1 Pteropus alecto
TAATAAAGAGCTTTATGAGCCATTTGAATACCTGGGGGAGAAAAGCAGGCACAATAACCCTGTGGCCGGAATGTTCTTGTCCTATGAGGGAGTGAAAAAGTGGTAGTTAATGAGGTTAGAGACAAAACCAGATCCTGTGTCTCCTTGAAGCCTTGTTGAGAATTTAGGATTTTATTCTTAGGGATAGAGTGTTACGAGCAGGGGAGAATGTGATCAGACTTGTTAAAAATATATTCTGGGTGTTGTATGGAAGAGAATGTAGAGGGGCCATTGTGGAAATAGACAAGTTAGGAGGCTTCTGAAGTAATACAGGCAAAATAAGATAGCTTGGTCTTATTTGGAAGTAGAAAGGGCGATGAGAAAGCAAATGTCCTTGAATATGGAGTTTTGTTTACAAATAAAATCGTTAAATTGTAGAATCTAAAGTCTTAAAATTATAAATTGACTCAATGAACAATGACACCCTAGTAGCAACAAGAATAGCCCACTCCCAGATCTCTGGTAATAAATTCCATTTTCCACTAAAAGGAACCAGTGCCATTGGAAAAATGGCTGATTCCAAGGCTGCAGCAGGGAAAGTACAAGATGAGCCTGGAACAAATTGTGTGAGAAAATAAAGGACTACTCAAAAATGTCCAAAGAAGAAAAAAGCCAGTTTGAAGGGACTTCCACTGGCCAAGTCGGGGACAATTTAAGCATGAAAACAAATAATCACAGTAACAGATTATAACCTCCTGATAAAACGAGGATCCATAAGTCCATACCATAATATTATCTAAATAAATATGAAAGGAAAGCTCTTCCTTATAAGAGAAGGAATAATGAAATTAGAAAATCACC
The DNA here is from genome assembly GCF_000325575.1 of Pteropus alecto. Taxonomy (NCBI): domain Eukaryota; kingdom Metazoa; phylum Chordata; class Mammalia; order Chiroptera; family Pteropodidae; genus Pteropus; species Pteropus alecto. Next base: position 12,685,607 of record NW_006442207.1, read on the forward strand.
ATTCCCAACCAGTAATTGATTCAAATGAGAATCATTCATAGATATTAAAACCAATGGGTGAAAGTTCGATGAGAAACAGGATACTTATATAGTTTAAAGTATGTTCCAACAAGGAATTTATTAATTACAAAGTAAAACATAGTAACCTAGTAGCATAGTAGAGAAAAACTGATAGATAATACTTGAACCCCATTGTAATACACTTTCGTGAATAAAGTTTTTCTTACTATCTTTAACGAGAATCTTAAAATCTTTTTCTTTACCAGAGACAAATTGACATCATGTGCTTTCCAATATGTTAAACTGAGAAAACGCATCGATTCAGCAGTATTGCATAATCATGAGGAAACATCAGATAAACCTAAACTGAGACACACCCCACTGGTCTTTACTGTTCAAAAATGTCAATGTCATAAAAGACAGAGGAAGGCTGAGAAACCATTTCAGGTCAAAAGAGACAAAAGAGACATGAAAACAATACAATGTATGATCCTGTTTGGGATCTCAGACCAGAAAGAAAATTGTTATGAAGGACATTGTTGGGACAAGTAGCAAGATTTGAATAAGGACTATACATTAGAGAAAGCAACATGGCAAAAGGTTAACAGTTGGTAAATCTGGTAGAAGGATAAGCAAGTGTCCTTTGCACTATTCTGGCAACTTTTCTGTAAGTTTGAAATAATTTCTAACTAAAACTAAAAAAGTGATAAGTAGATTGAATCTCTGGGTCAAAAAGGATACACACTTACTGTGTACTATATATTTATGTCACAGACTTTTTGTTTTAATCTGAGAATTGTCTTCTGCTTGTAAGCCCCTCAAATCCTTCTTTGAAACAAAGCAGATTTCAAGTAAATCATGAGCCTCACACCAAATAAGGTATGCTGTCCTCTCTATCCTCTTGGGTCTGGACCCTTGAAGTCCCGCAACTTCCCCCATCTCTGAGAATCCACATTGCTCACATTGCTCCTAATGCTTCCCCTTATGCCCTGGAAATGCCCATAGGTTGCACACAAATTTACCCCTATCCTCTGACTACAGGCTTTTGAAGGGAATGCTGCCACTAAGCTCAGTCCAGCATATCCCATACTTCCAAACTCCAGTGCTGGCTCCAGGCACTGTGGATGTAAGGGAGCCCTGCTGGGAGCCTAGATGCATCCTTCTTTGATCTTTTCTTTGAACTTAATACTTAGAAGCTTAGAACTTATAAAACATCTGGCTGCCAGGGACCTTGCTGGTCATCTGGCCAAACCGCTTCAATTTACATTATGCTGAGAAACCAAGGCCAGAGAGAGGGAATGACTCATCTCAGGTCACATGGAAGGTGGGAATCCAGAGGTTCTAGATCCCAGCAGGGCTTGGGCCACCAAACCTTGATCTTGATAGCCTTTTCCTCTCAGCCTTGCCCCAGCCTTACCCAACCTAGGCATCTGGTCTGAAGCCCTTCAGTAAATGAACCCTGGCTGATCAATTTTAAGCCCTATTCTACCTCTCAACTGGGTAGCTCACATTCTACTCAAAGGAGTAAAATAAGAATCATAACAACCTCATACACATCCCTGAGAACTTACTACATGCAGGCACTGTGCTAAAACCCTATATAGAACTATCAACTCGATGTAATCATCACAAAACCTTAATGTGGTTATAATTATTATTTCCATTTACAGATGAGAAAACTGAGGCCTACTGAGGTTAACAATTAACCCAAGGCCACACATGGAGAACAAATCTGGAAAATCTGACTCTAGCCTTAACCTCTAGGCCAAACTGCCTCTTCACACATGAGAGACACTCAGCGAAATTCAAAGAACATTTATTGAACAGCTTCTATGTGCAGAACACTGGACTAGACACTACGGGGTTCACGAACCAAGCCCTGATGGAGCGGAGTATGGAGGATGTGCAGATCATATGCACCACTGGGGAGTTGAGAGAGGCTTCTTGGAAGAGGAATCTGAGAGAGGCTTTGAAGGCTATATAGGATTTCAACACATAGGGATGGGAAAGAGGTGTCCCAAGAAGCACTCAAGAGGGATCAGCTTGAGTAAATAGCATGGCAGCAGAAGCAGGAAGCAGCAGGGTTTCACTGGAAGATCAGGCTTGAAAGCTAAGTGGAGGCCAATTTATGAAAGACTTTTACGGCAAGGTAAGGAGTTTTGGGGAGTTATTGAAGTCTTCAAGCAGAAGGGTAGCCCTAGCTGAAGTTATTAAAAGATCAGCCAGTAGCTAGAATGGGTGCTTGAAGGAGCACCTGGGTAGAACACTGTGCGCCTAAACCAACAGCTTTCTCATGACTTCAGTGTTGATGGGGTAGCACAGCCGGGCACTGGAACTGAGTCCCTAGGGCATTTGCTAGAGGTCACAGCCTATGGAATTCAGTTCTCAGAGCCAGGTAGCCAAAGTTCTCTCAGCTTTGATGCTGCCTTCCCATGCTCTCTTCTGTGAAATTTTGTCCGTTTCCCGAATGGGTCAGATAAAGAACCTGAGATCTCAAGATTCCTCTTATCTCAGGGAGGGTCTGAGCTTAGAGCTGAAAATAGAGGCCATTGCTAGGGAAAGGGGCGAAAGTTCTTTAAATTTCAAAAGAAATTGATGTAGGATATTAGGGGAGGGGGCTCAGGGCCATGGCAGAGATTCCATAGGTACTGCCAAGTCAGTCCCATCATTTCCTGCCCAAATGTGCTCCTGATAGGACTAGATGTGGAGCTGGAGGGGTGACTGACTGGGAGAAGAGCCAGAACAAGTACACTGAGAAGGGCATCTCTCTAGAGGCTGAGGGGCTTCCTGAGTCAAAGGAGACCCCCAAAATGTAGATCCCCAACATAGGGGTCCAGAAATCCCAGCTCCATGAAAATCTCTCCACCTGAAGTAAACATCTGAAGTACCCAAAAGGTAGGGAAGTGGAAGAGAAAAATTTTCCCAAACACACTTTCACTTTCTAGAGAGAGAGTTAAACTGAGGGCTGGGTGCTATTTCCACTCACCAGGCAGAGTGGCAGCTTATCCCTGGAGAGGGGAGGCAAGCCAGGAGGCTTAGGAGCCACCCTACCTCACTCACTCTTCAAGTTGAGAGACAGGGGACCACACTTACCCATAAAGCCTCCTCTCCCGCTCCTGGGGCTGGATCTGCAGTGATTCTCTGCGTGCTCCTTAAATAGAGCCTCCACTCTGCCTCAGTCAACTCCCGCCTCCGCCTGGCCCTGGCTCTTCTGAGAAAGGAGGAAGGCGTGGGAGGGCCAGGCACACTGCCCAGAGAGCCGTTTCTGACTTCAAACAAGAGTGGGGACCCCCACCCCCATCCTTCCAAGCATCTCCTTCCTCACCTCAGTCTCTGACTGAGTCCCTCTTATCCCTGGAGACAAGCCAGCTAGGTTCTTTCTCTGCTCTTAATGTCGGGGAAATCTGCCCTTTATGCCAGGTTCAAGCCCAATTCCCCAAGCACAGGTTTCTAGCTTTTCCCCTCAGGTAAGGAGACCCAGACACCCAAATACCAGCTGCAAAATTCATCTGAGGGAATGGAGAAAGAGGAGGCATCACTCTACCTCTTTTTACCCTATGTGGCTTCTCCAGGCAGCATCCAAAGGGCAGGTGGAGTCTATTCCCATCTTGGGGAGGGAGAGATTGAGAGCTGAAGAGATGGAAAATAAGGGGTTTAAGGTCTGGCCAGCTATGGAATGTCCAGCAGCACAAGTGTTCCCTGGAGCCCCTACCTTACAGTTTGTGTGTATCCTTGTGTCTGTGGTCGTCCCTTTCCTTGCTCCTCTGATCCCAGAACCTTACCCCTGCCGCAGAGTTGGCACCCTTAAGAGTTTGAGCTGGGAATTGAGGGGCTCCCTGTAAGAGACCTTTCCCATCATCCTTCCCCAAAAGCTCAGGAAGTTCTTTCTGACAATATCTAACTATATCCAACTGCCATCCAAGAAACATGAGGTGGGGGAGGGGGAGAGTCACAGTTTCAGGGATGGCTGCAGGGGTCTTGGGCCAGAACTCTACTGAGGAACAGCTCTACTGAGGAACCATGAAATTCCCGTAATAGGGGTGGGGGGAGGGGGAGAGAGAGAAGAGTCATCATTTGTATCGTGAAATGTCAGTGGGAGGAAGATGGCGAATTAGGGAAGAAGAGGGATGGTCAGTCTTTAGAGGGCTTACAGAGGCCGGGGGCTGACAGAGCAAACCACTGTCCCCTTACCAGGGGCCTGTCTGGCCAGAGTTGAAAGTAACTGTCCCACCCCTCATTAACCCCAGCAGATCCAGGCTGGTAGCAGCAGTGTTTTTATGGGAGCCACGATGCTAAATGTGCTCCCTTCCTCCTCTCTCCCCTTTTCTGCTCCCTCTCCCCAGCAGCCAACATCTTGCTTTCTTTGAGGCCAGAGGATCTTGGTCAGGTGGCAGGAGCCTGTAGTGAGGGACAAGGCTGGAAGAGGGAGAAGTAATCCCCCTTTTCTCCATATTTTGGCACTGCCTCAATTCCTTAGAGGAAGAGGAGAGGATGGGACTTTTTCTACCTTGGACCAGAAGCTCCTGAGGGCAAGTGTCTGGATTCCCAGCACCCTACAAAGAGACTAACCCTGAAGAAGGGGCTCATCTGCTGACTGGGGATGGGTGAGCCTATCCTTGAAGGGAACTCTTTCCTTCATGACCCATTGTGGGATTCCTGGGAAAGGATGGCTGTGGGCTTCCCCATAGGGTAGCACCAGGAAGTTGAGGCAGCAGGAACAGAAAGAGGAAGCTGAGGCCTTGCTGGGTCCTGGAGTCCAGCTGTCTTAAACAAGAATCCCTGCCGACATGGGCATGAAGGCACTTGCGGTAAGCATGGCCTGCAAGCCATCCTGGATCTAAGCTCCGGTGGATCCTCACCCACAGCACTGCTTCCCTTCCTCTAATTCAAACCTGGCTCCATGGGCCCAAGACCCAGACCCTGCAGCCCACCCTAATCTTGGGAGACATCTCTGTTAAAGGAATGCAAAGGGGACAGTCAGCACCTAAGAGTTGATTGGGTGACAGGGCTTGATCCTGCACTGGACACAAAAGGGGAGAGACACCAGGATTTGGGCAAGAACAACAGATCTGGGAGAAGCGACCACCAGATCAACCAGGGAGCTATGGGTCTGTGGAAGGACAGGGGAGATAAGGAGAGTGGGGTAAAGCTATAGGATTTGAGGACGGATATTTAAAAAACAAAACAAAAACGCCTATAGCACCTGGTATTCCTAAGGGGTCTCCCATCCAAGTACTAACCAGGCCCAAACCTGCTTAGCTTCCGGGATCACGCAGTTCAGGGTGGCATGGCCGTAGACAGGGCAGAGATTTGGGGGTAAGAAAATAAGGCAGATGGGAAGACACTGGGTGGGGTCCAAAAGTTCTCGGCCTCTGGCCGATTACAAGAAACTAGCCGGGGATACACACAGTCGGCCACTGCGACTGCACTCACTGACGGTGTCTCCACGTCCAACTCTTCCCTACCCGCAATAAAAATGGCTGCAGCGGGAGCCCCTCCAAAGCCCTGAGACAAATGAGTATGAGTAGAAGCCCCGCCCAGTTACGGGCACTTGCCCTTCTCAAAAATGGCTACCTCGGTACTTCTAGGAGGGACCCGCCTTTGATCTCGTTGGTGGGCTGGGGAATGATAGCCGCACCGCGCGGGACAAATCTCCGGCGGCGCCCGACAGAGCAGGTGATTTCCCCTCCAGCCCCCGGCCCAGGGGTACGAGAGTCGCGGAGAGCGTTGACCCAGGGGACCTGTCCTGTGTGTTCCCCCACGGTACTCCCAGGGGCCCGCCAGACTCCCATCTCTGATTCTCGCCGTAGCCTGTGTCAAGGCACATCCCAGCTTGTTCAGGCCTCCCTGGTCCTGTGAACCCCATGGCTACAACTGCATCCCCACGCACTCGGGCCCACTATTTTGGACCCTTGCGGGTACCCCGCTAGCTTAAGAAGCTCTCGCTTCAGGGGTCGGCCATCATTGTGGTCCCACTTCCTGTGCTCCCGCTTCCACCCGTTTGTGCTCCCGCCTGACTTTGGATGCGGGAATCCTTTGTACCTCTCAGTGTCCTTGGCGCCTCTAAGACCTGACTTGGGGGTCTTAGATGTCCTCTGGAACCTGCGTTATGGCACTAGGGCCCCAGGAGCCAGGCTTCATAGCGGCTGGGAGAAGCAGTGAAGACCTCTGAGCTAGACCCTCTGAGTGCCCCAGGACTTTTACACTGCTTCCCAGGACTTCTCCCACATGGCCTTCTGCTCTCCCCTTATCTTGAGCACTTCCCTACCCTGAGGGAACAGCATGATACTTTTTCCCTCAGACTCACTTAAATTTGTCCAGAGGGTCTGTATGGAGCATCTGGAGATTCCAGGCCTGTACCTGGTCCTGGCAAGCTCAGGCCAGCTGGGGGCAGTGAAAATGGGGCAGTAGGAGTAGGCTGAGAGGAGGAAATGAATCCTGCAGAATGAGAGGCAGAGGGAAAGATGTTCTGAGTGGGGAAAATGGTGTGAACAAAAATTCTGAGGTAGGCAAGAGAGCCAGCCAGGCAGGAGAGGAGGATTTATATCATGAGAGGTGGTGCAATGGTTAACAGGGTTCTGGAGCCAGACTTCCTCAGTGTAAATCTGCCATTAACTTACTGTGACCTTGGGCAAGTTACTTAACCTATCAATGAATGCCTCCATTTCCGTTTGGGTAAAGTGGGATAATATGATAATATTAGTATCTATGTTTTAGGGTTATTGTGAGAATTAGGTAAGTTAATAAAGTGTGTAGAACAATCTTTGGCACATTGTAAGTAGTCAGTAAATGCTATTATCAGAGGTGTTTAAAGGAGTCATGACAGGACGACAGTCACATTTTACGGGTGCTATTAACCAATAAGTCCTGATTTGGAGGTTCCATGAAGTAATGGGGTTCTGTGGGCTACATCCAGAATGTGAAAAGTCTCATGGAAACCATGTTCTTAACCTGGAGAAGGCTGGCTACTTAGGCTACAGCTTCCCCAGCTCAGGGACTTTGGAGGGGAAATGTTAGAGGAGAAGCCTCTGGGCAGGAGAGAAATGTCAGGAAAGCTAGCAGCATAGAGAAGGATGAAAGAAAAAAGTGGCAAGCTTTGAAGGCAGGGTAGAGTTTGGCAGGCCAAGAACAAGAGAAAGGAGGATGTTCCCTTAGGAGACAAGCTAGAGCAAAAGCTCAGGGGAAGAAGAAATTTGGGTGAAGTGAAGTTTCCCAATAACAACTCCCTGGTCTTCAGACCTTGGTTAGAAATCTAGAGGCATCAGACACATTTGTGAGAGCTTCATCCCTAGAAACTGAGCTTTCATGCAGCATCCATGGGCCTTTGTCCCAGCAGAAGTCGCCAAGCAACAGAGCAGCCAGGATTTGATGTAACCTAGAGCAGATGTTGGTCTCTATAGAGGGCTGAACTCTTGGGGGAGCTGCGTGACAGGATCTGGTATGCCTCATCTGGGGAGTTCTGCTCCTCCCCAGGGCCCATACTAGGGTCTGGAGCAAGAGGCAGGCATCCCCTCAGCAGGCTAGAGCTTCTCAGTCCTGCTGTCCGCAGTGACCCCTGTGCTGTCACAGCAACTCTATGATACACTCAGGGGACCAGGAAACTGATCATAGGTGGTAGGCCTGTCTCAACTCACTTAGAAGTCTTGATATCCCCCATCCTCAGAGTATCCCCTAGAATATACTCAACTAGGCAAACTGGATTTAAATCTTGACTACCACAGTCAAGCTAGGTGACTTAGGGCAAGTCATTAAACCCACTGAGCTTCCCTTTCTTCATCTGTAAAGATGGAGATAACTGTTTATTGAGCATTTACTTGAGCATCATGGGAGATACGGAATGTACATTGATGAATAAGCCAGGTGTATAGTCCCTGCCCTCAGGAAACAACTGGAAGAAACATTAAACATTGCCCAAATAGTTATTTGATTATAGCTGTGAAAGGTGCTGCTAAGTAAAGAAACAGGCAGTCTTCAATGATGGTGTAATATGGAGGGGACAGTTCACGAGGGTCAGGGACAGCATCCCTTAAGGAAGGGAATTTTAAACTGACCTGAAGGAATTAGACAAGTGAAGGAGTGGAGGTAGAATGTTGCCCAGGCAGAGGAAACAGCGCAAAGGCCCTTGCCATGAAAGAGCTTGCGTACTGACAAACTGAAAGAAAACTGAAGTGCAAAGGAGTGATCCGGGGAGGGTGTGGTGCATGGTGAGGCTAGAGAGATGTAGGCAGGGGAAAGCCCTGACTCAAAAGGCCACAAAAAGAATCTGGACTTATCTGAAGGGACGTGGGAAGTCACTGATAGATTTTAAACAGGAAAAACATGATTTTTTTGTAAAGATCACAGAACTGTGATCTTTGTGGAGAATAGGTTGTTGGGGGAAAGATTGTAGTGGGAAGAAGGGTTAGGAAGCTCTTGCAGTTAAGTGGAGATGGAGCAGAGTTGAGTAGAGATGGAAGGAAGTAGATGTTTTGAGAGGTAATGGTCAGGGCTCTGTGACTGATTGGATGTGGGAAGGCAGGGAGTAGGATAATTCCCAGGCTTGTGGCAGGAACAGGTGGGTGCGTGGACATGCATTTACTGAGGACAGCCTTGAGGAACAAAAGACTTAAGAGAATGTTAGTTTGGGACATGATAAGTCACCCACTTGGAGGTGTCAGAGTGGTAGATGTACAGGTGTGTACCTCAGAAGAGGAGACTGCATTAGAGGATTGGACATTTAGGAATTGGTGACATGGAATTGGTACATAAAGACATGGGCCCAGATGAAATCTTTCAGAGAGGGTGCAGAGTAAGGAGAGTAGAGGAGCAGTTTTGAGCCTGAGCTTTGCTGCCACATTTAAGGGCATCAGAGGACAGGAGGACAGAGAGGAGAGCCTGGGAAGAAATGGCCAGAGAGGTAGAATAGAAACAGGAGAGTGTGGTGCCTTAGAAACCAACATTGGTGCTGCTTGAAAGGGCAAATATTAGGTGAAACCATAAGAAATTGCCTTTTTCTTTTTTTCTTTTTCTTTTGTAGATCAGAAACAGGCAATATTGGCAAGTTCATGAGGTTCGACTTAATTAGAACAAAACCTGAAAAAGTAACTCATGGCCTTAGCCTGAGAAATTGGGGTAGAGATGTTGGAGCAGAAGTCAGACTGAAGTTGAAGAGAAGCAGATAGAACGGAGACGAATGAAGGAATGGAATCGACAGGACTTGGTGATTGATCGAGTGTAGCAGGTGGAATTGAGAGGGAGAAATCAAGGATAATCCGCAAGTTTAAGGATTGGCAGCTGAGTGAGTGAGTGGTTGCGTCAGCTGATGAAACAGGAGGAGGTGCATATTTGGAGAGGGAATGTACACAGATTGGAAGGATATAGTGAATTTGGATGGAGTAGGTCAAATTGGAGGTGCCTCTGAGTCTTCTGAATGGAATGGAGAGCTGACATTTGGACCTATGGGTCTGGAGCCATTCATTACCACCTACGTGTTCCTGACTCCCAAATACAGACTTGGGAGTCAAACGCATGTAGGTGGGAATGAAATTAGTCAATAAGTATTTACTGAGCACCTACTAAGTGCAGGCATTTTTCTAGGTGCTAGGGTTACACCAATGAATAAGAAAAAGTCCTCCCACCTTCCTCTCTCTTAGCTTACATTCTGTGGGGGAGGACAGACAATAGGCAATATACATTAAGCTATAACATTAAGCTATAGTAAATGCTATATAGAAAATAAAGCAGGGTAAGGGATTAGGGAGTATGGGGAGTACCTATTTTGGTAGGTTAGTCAGGGAAGGTCTCTCTGAGGAGGCAACATTTGAACAGAGCCCTGGAGGAGGTAAGGGGATGAACCATGTAGATATCTGAAGGAGATAGGAAGAACCTGGGCAAGTTTGAGGAACAGCAAAGAGGCTGGTGGGGTGGGAGTGGAGTGAGAAGGGAGTGGGGATATTGGAGAGGTGAGCCAAGGCCATTTCTTGCAGGGCTCCGTAGGCCCTGGGAAGAAAGGTGGAAAGTCCTTTGTAGACAGTCTCAAGATGCTGGAAGGGAAAGGATTGGGCAGGAAGAGAGAATTCATGAAAGACTTCCCCTTCTATCAGGGCCCTAGAGCCAGAAAAGCCCCTTTGTGCCAGAAGGTGGGTGTGCCATTCTGGGTGGGGGAAGGGCTGTGCTCAGTCCTGCAGCCTGCTCCTTGGGGGGCTGGACAATGGGCCCCTTGTTGTTGGACTTGGGGACCAAGTGCTCCTCTCGATGATGAGATTCCTCAGCCAGGAGGCATGTGACCCCAAGACCCTGGCTTCTTGCCAGAGGGTCTGGGCCTGCTGCTGGGGAGTGGGGAGATGGAGAGGTCAGGGGGAGGGGTGAGGGGAACTGCCACTCTGGAAGCTGCCCTGTCTCAGGCTGGAGGAGGTGGAGAGATGGGCACGGAGGGGGCTTCGGCTCTGCTTGAGGGAGCGAGGGAGGGCTGGAGAAGCTGGAAGTTATAAGCAACATCAACACAATGGCTTCCACAGCAGGGCAAGAGGGAGGAGCTAGCTGCCCCTGGGCCTAATGGGTAGGGGCAAGCAGAAGAGGGCCTGATAAATCTACATCTTGTGTCTCTTCAGGAGAGGAGAGAGCATGGAGCTGGAGAGGATTGTCAGTGCAGCCCTCCTTGCCTTTGTCCAGACGCACCTCCCAGAGGCTGACCTCAGGTAGAAGCAGCTCTCCTTAAAAGGATCATGCTAGGGCGAGGTTGGAGCTGCCGAGTAGTACTCTGGGGCCTGGTAAATTGAAAGACTAGAGAGTGGGAACACTCAACCCTATTCCTGAGGTGGGGGAGGGCTTATTATGATTTACTGGAATGGCCTTCTTATCCTCTCCCTGTCATCCTCTTTAGACAAATGGGAAACCAAAGTTCTGAGGGAGGGTGGGATATTCTCTGGCCTCAGGACTTGAGGTCTGGCTCATGGACTCCATGAACCTGAGGGCTGGAGCCTCAGGCTAGGTAGGAGTGCAGGAGGTATCCAAAGTCCTACCCACGGCTTGTTCCATCCCCTTCCTGCAGTGGCTTGGATGAGGTCATCTTCTCCTATGTGCTTGGGGTCCTGGAGGACCTGGGCCCCTCAGGCCCATCAGAGGAGAACTTCGATATGGAGGCCTTCACTGAAATGATGGAGGCCTATGTGCCTGGCTTCGCCCACATCCCAAGGTGGGGCCTGACTGGGGCCAAGAGGAGGAGGGGGGCTGGCTGATTGTGGAGGGTGGACAGCATTGTCCTCTTATTACCCTTCTTGTCTTTTCAGGGGTGCTATCGGGGACATGATGCAGAAACTGTCAGGGCAGTTGAGTGGTGCCAGGAACAAAGGTGAGTCTGAGGATTGGGCACTTGGGTGACTCATAAACCCCCTCTCCAAAGCCCTGGCAAACCTGATACTCTCTGCCTCTTTAAGAGAATCTGCAACCACAGAGCTCTAAGGTCCAAGGTCATGTGCCCATCTCCACAGAGCCCCTGCAGCGGCCTGAAAAGCTCAAAGAAGAGACCAGGGCTTCTGCTGCTGGGGATACCCAAGAGGAGGTACTGGTAGAGGAGCATACTGATGAGGGAGCCAAGGGGCAAGAAAGGAGGAAATACTGCCTTTTATCAACATTTATGCCCACAGGCAAGCGGTGCTGAGGAGGAGCTGCTGCCAGGGGTAGATGTACTCCTGGAGGTGTTCCCAACCTGTTCGGTGGAGCAGGCCCAGTGGGTGCTGGCCAAAGCTCGAGGGGACTTGGAAGAAGCTGTGCAGATGCTGGTAGAGGGGAAGGAGGATGGGCCTCCAGCTTGGGATGGCCCCAACCAGGTATCCTCTGTTAGACACCCCCAACCCATGTAGCCCCAGCTACATTCCACCTTAGTGTTAAGACCCAGCCCCTGGCCTACTGCTGTGTGCTTCTCCTACTGGTGCCGTAGGTTCTAGACCAGGCTTCCCCTCTCTACAGGACCAGCCCAGGCACCTTAGAGGCCCCCAAAAGGATGAGCTGAAGTCCTTCATCCTGCAGAAGTGAGTCTGGGCTGGGCTGGGCTCTTTAAGGTTTTTCTCAGGGTGGCAAGAGCTTTACCCAGCCAGATTTTGGCAGGTACATGATGGTGGATAGTGCAGAGGATCAGAAGATTCACCGGCCCATGGCTCCCAGGGAGGTGAGAGTTGGGACTGCTAGGGGTGTGGAGTGGATGGGACTATCTCCTGATTTCTGCTACTCACTGCCTGACTGCCTGACAGGCCCCCAAGAAGCTGATCCGATACATCGACAACCAGGTAGTGAGCACCAAGGGAGAGCGATTCAAAGATGTGCGGAACCCTGAGGCCGAAGAGATGAAGGCCACATACATCAACCTCAAGCCAGCCAGAAAGTACCGCTTCCACTGAGGCATTCACTGGACTCTGCTAGAGCCTTCTAGGCTCAGATCCCAGAGGGATGCAGGAGCCCTACACCCCACACAGGGCCCACCCTAACTCCTGACCCCTTCTCTACCCATTCTCTTACCTCCTTGTCCTTGTTAACCATCTCTTGGAGCTGCCCATGGACACAGTAAAGGTGGCTCCAGGAAGATGAGTGCATTTTGGTCATTTATGCCTGAGAGCTGCGGTGCTGGGGGACTGTGTCCATCTGACCGCCTCTCCTAACCTCACATCCCCTATTTACAACAGGGCAGCAGAACCAGGCAGGAGGGGGTAAAAAGCTCTTTATTTGAAGCTCCAAGATGGGGCAGGGCATTGGCCTCTCACCAGAGGCCCCCACAGTCCAGTTTCCCTGTAGTTTATAGTCAGGCCCCACCACACAGTCCAGCTGTGCCCCGTCGGCGGGCGGGTCAGACCTGCAGGTTAACAAAGGGTGCAAATCCCGCCATGTCCTGCAGCAGCACCAGGGCCTGATGCAGTGGTGGCTCCACGTCGATGTCCACACCGCGCTTCCGTAAGCGGCTCAGGCTGGGCTCGGCCACATGGTGGCAGTGCCGCACCCGCAGCGAGCGCAGCGCCGGGCAGTACTCCGCCAATGTCCTGAGGGAGGAGCGAGGTGAGGCTAAGGGCAGGAAACTGCTACACCCACGGTGGGGGAAGCCAGCAAAGCCCCTGTCTCCCTGTGTCTCGACGCATACTTATTTCTTCCATACACGAGGGAGGGAGGCCTAGATTGGGATCAAACACTCAATGCCTCCATTGAGCCGGAGACCAAGTCTTTTAAAGGGGGAACTGCTCCTCAGCTCCCCTGGTTGAAAAGCCAGAAATCTGCCATTGTACGTGAAAACTTTTGACGTGTAAATACTGGTTCAAAAAGCTTTTAAACTGTGGGCTTTCTGGTCTAGGCAATCCTAGAGGCGTTTCGTGTTCAGAATGGGGATGCCGTGGTAGCAGGAAAATCCAGAAGCCCCAGTTCTGCCTTTTGACTACTGCCCTGCCCCTACCCCCAGAGGCTAAGTGCTTGCCCTCCTCTCATCCCACCGACCCCAGGCCCAGGCACCTGACGCCATCGCTTCCGACGCGGAGGCAGCCGGTTAGGTCGAGGTGCTCGAGTTCCGGGCAGTTCCGAGCCAACTCCTGGACGGCGGCGTCCCCCACATTGGCGTTGACCGCTAGCGAGAGGCTGCGGAGGCCCGCGCCGCGCCTCTGCGCCAGGTACACGATAGCCTCATCCTTGAGCTGACGGCAGGCCGTGAGGTCCAGCTCCTCAAGAGCCGGACAGCGGTCGGCAAGACCGCGCAACGCCAGCCCGTCTACCCAGTCACAGTGCGCGAGCGACAGGCGCTGCAAGCGGGGGCAGCCCTCCGCTAGCGCCCCCAGCGCGCGGCGGCTCAGTTGCCCGCAACCGGCCAGCGCCACACTCCGCAGCTGCGGATTCCGAGCCAACACTGGCACCAGATCCTCGTCCGACAGCCAGTCGTGACACGGCGCCAACGCCAGCTCCTGCAGCCCCTCGGCGTCCCGCAGCAGCCAGGCAAATGCGGCCCGCGGAATCTGCGGACTCACCTGCGGACGGGGAGGCACCTCGACTCTCAGCTGGTCCAGGGGGCGGGGCAGGCGCTGCCTATCCACCCCTAAGGAGTTCTTTCTCGGCAGCAGCCTGCCCTTGGAGGCTCGCCAGCAGCCCTCCCAGGAGAGACCCCACGCGCCCTCCCAGTCAATACCCGGTACTCTCCCTTTGAGAGTACTTCCCACTGGTGGATCGCTTCCCCAGCATTCCTGGAGACCCAAAGGGGTCCGGAAGAGTAGACAGAGGGTCTGGGGATTGGGCTGGAGCCGGGGCGGTACCCATACAGGGGCGGGGCTCCGGCCCCCGGCTCACCTGAGCGGCGTCGAAGCGGCGCAGCCCCGCCAGATGCAGCTGCACTAGGGCCCGGAAAGCCCGGCTGACGCGCTGCAGCTGGAGCAGCTGGCAAAGCGGGACCCGGCTCAGGATGTGTGGGAGCAGCACGTCTTCCCAGGGCAGGTCCAGGAGCCTGCGGGTAAAAGGGCGTTGGAGGCGGCGTTTCCGGGCCGCTATTACCTACAAGTCCGCTTCCGTTATTGCTCCTGCGCCCCGGCTCCTAAGAACGGCTCCCAGGCCCGGCCCCATTTCAGCTCCCCTCCCCCAGGGCCTTCTTCCTTCTTTCGGCCCCTCCGGTACTCGGTACCTGACGGCTCCGGGTTCTTGCTCCCCTCCGGACGGCTCCATCCGTAGCTCCATCGGCTGTCTACTACGCGTGCGCAGTACGGTCTTCTCGTTTAGGCCTAGCAGCAGCCACCGGGAACCCGCCTCCTTGGGCTGTAGTGACAGACCGATTCAATCGAGTGCCGTCTCACTGAGGATCCTATCTGAAAGCGTTCCGGATGGATCCCAAAACTGAGGGCGGAACAGACCGGTGATGTAACAATTAGGCCTCGCCTTCTCCGCTACAGGGCTTGAGACCCGAGGCTAGAGGACGCGATGGTGCAGCAGACACTGGCTTCTTTATTAGACTTGGACCAGTTCTCAGAGTGAAGTAGTGATGGGAGGAGCAGGCAAGGCCAAACGCAGAAGGGGTGGAGCCAGGACTCCAAGGTTCTGGGCCTACCCCTCTGCCCTCTGGTCGATTTTAAGGACTTTGAAAACTGAGAAGAAACTATCCAGGCTCTTACCGCCTGGCACGTAGTAGGTACTAGAAAATTGTTGAATGAATTGAATGGACGAAGCTAGAATTTTTCTTTCTTCATCAAGCAAGTTTGCCTAAACCTCCTATTCCTGGTTAATTGTGAAGTACAGAGCTATCCAGCTCCTTCCACTCCCGAACGATTTAGAATGGATTTACACCTTGGGGGAATAGATGTATATCTAAAGAGGCCTATATTTGCAGCTGGGTCACTTTCCTTCCTTAGGAGGTCTGGAGTCCTGAGAAGAATGCGTGTCCATCTCAGTCCACCAGGCGTACTGCTCTCACTTGGCCTGGTGGTTTAGTTATGGGGTCTGAGTCTGGGCCATCTTGGGGCGGTGACGCCCCAGAGCTCTGGGCTCAGACTGGGCCGCCCTTTCACCGCGTCCCCAGGTCCTTGTTCCAGGGACCACTCCGGGGAACCCCTAGAGCAGTGCTTTCCCCACCATCCATTGGTGGCCAGAGTGGCGAGAGCTACTGCTGTCGCTGAAAGCTGCCCCCCAGCAGGGTTGCGCTTTTCCTTGGTGCAATCGCTTCACCTGCCTCTTCATAACAAAAACTGCTTCCTACTATTATTTCATTGGGGCACCTCTGCAAGGTGGGCAGGTCTGTCACTCCACTTTAAAGATGAAATCAAAGCCCTGGAGAGAAAGTACCTTGTCCATAGAGAACTCAGGCATTCTGGTTTTTCCAGAATTCTTTCCTCGCTCCCCCATACCTCAATGCAGCTAGAGGAGAGAATCCAGCAGCAGGGAAGGACCAAAGAAGGCCAGTTTGGGTGAGGGAGTTGCTCCCTCTTCTTCAATCTGCTTAGGGTTGGGGGGAGGGGGTTGGAAATAGCTGGAAGGATCGACCTCTGCTAAGATAGAGCCACGTAGGCGCGCTCCACCTCCGGCCGCGCACCTTCTCCCCATCCGCTTTGTTAGCGCCTCTGCGCCTGCGCAGTGCGACAAATCTGGCGCTGTCCCCTTCAGCACCACGCGGAGCCCTCGCCTCCCCTCCCCGCGGTGAGCCCCGCGCGCCCCGGCCTCACACGTCCTCGCGCCCCCAGACCACCCAAATAGACCCCTTCTTCCTTCCGAGGTCACCATCTGCCTGCCCTGGCTTTCCCAAGGAGAGCAGTTGCCATAGTAACGGCATTTTCTTAAAATAGCTGGGCCCCCTTTTACCTTGGCCAAGGGCACAAGGGTAGCCTGTCCCCCACTTCCTTCAGTCCCGGAGTCATCCTATCTAACCTCTTACCCCCAGACGTGCAGGACACCTAATTCAGGGAGCAAGGAAGTTCTTCCCGAAGTCTGACTAACATCCCTCCTACTGCATCCTGGGCGAGTTGTCAGGGTTGTGTATCCTGGGTCCGAGACTCAAAACCCCCGCAGTGTTTGAGGCGGTGTTTCCTAAATCTCTCTTCCATAAATTGATGGTCTACTGGATTAAGGGGGCGGGTCCGGTCTACACCCATACCGTGTGTTTGGTGCGGCCGCGTGCTCGTGGGGGCGGGAGCGCGTTTAACATGTAACAGGTCATGTGGCAACCTTCTAGGGACACGCGTGGGGTCTGGAGCAGGACACGCGTGTGCGGCTGGGTCCTGGCTCAGGGGGCGGTGGGCGAGAGGGACGTGTAAAGATTGGGGTGGGGCATGTGAAGGTCTGGGGAATAGAACCAGGGATTGCTTACATCCTACCCCTCGACAGGGGCGGGTCTCAGGTTGGCGGGAGAGCCCAGCGGGGACCTAACGTGAAGACGGAAGGCAGCCTCCCGGGGATCAGGGCCCTGGGAGAGGGCGGGGGGTGGGATTGGGGGGGTGGGATGAG
>NW_006442207.1:12702811-12705648 GCF_000325575.1 Pteropus alecto
GATTAGCTCTGTCGGAGCCTCGCGTAGGGGGGAGGAGGAGGGACTGAGAGGCGGGCGGGCCTGTAGAGAGCCAGAGCAAGCGGGAGCCGTGCTGCCTTCACAGCTGAGCTGGGCCCAGCCTCACCCCTTCCTCTCCTCGGCCCCAGCTCCAGGCGAGCAGCGGTGAGTACTGAGGCAGCTGGAGTCCGGGCTGCACTGGGGATATGCTGGGCCGGCGATTGAGCTTCAGGAACCTGTCAGGGTTGATACTCCTGACCTCTGCCCCTACCCTGCATTGCTGCCAGAAGCCCCTTTATGCATTTTTGGTCTCTCCTGGGCTGGACAAGATCTGTCATACCCCTGGGAGGAGAAGAGGAGGAAAGGGGTCTGGTGCAGCCTCCCACTCCAGAGACCAGTGACTGGTGGGGGTTGGGGAAGAGGGTGTGTGTCCCTGCTTAAGTATGCGCGTAAGTGTGCATCTGTATTTGTCTGTGATGGTGACCACTAGGTCTCTGTAACTGATATGGCTGTGTGTCTGTGTGCATTGGAGAGTGAGGGCCTGTGTGTATATTTGGATCTCTTTGTGTGTTCCTGTTGACAGTACGTGTGTAAAACAAGCATGTGCTTTTCCATTACACGCATATTTGTTATGACTGAGAGTGTATGAGGGTGTGTCTTTGAGAGTGTGTGTGTGCCTGTGTGTGTGCTAGAAGGTGTAGCTTATGAATGTGTTTAACTGTACTGACATGTTTTCCCTTAAGTATGTGTGTGTGCATGTGTGTGTGCACCTGTATGGAAAACAAGAATGTCCCTTTCCCATTCGGCATGTATGTATGGGTAGCGGCTTCTGTTCAGGCCTTCTTCCTCCCCTTTACACTATGCCTCTCAGGCCCTCATGGTCCCTATATAACCCCTTTCCCTCCATTCTTCTTTCTTCTCCTTCCAGGGGGCCTAAGTTGGGGCTTCCCTAAGAGGGACTGTGGGAGACTCGCAGCTGTATGATAGTGATGGCTGGCTGACACTCCTGGTCCAGAGGGTTGGCTACCAGCCTTGCTCCTCCCCCACCAAAAGTAGCTCCAAAATGCCACAGGGACTCTGGGCTCACTCAACTTCTGAAATAGCTTCCTCTCTCCTTCCGGAGTGATGCTCAGTGTCCCCAGGCAGTAGGAGAGGATCCAGAGGCCTGTAGGAGGGAACGATTTTCTCCTCAGGCCTCCATGGAAGTAGCCCAAGCAGGAGGCCTGATCATCCCCAAGGGTGGGATCAATGATGCCATATTCCCAGGGTGTGCTAGGTCCCTGGTGCTCAGCAGCTCCAGCCAGCTTTCCCTTCCCTGTCTCTGCTTTCCTGCCCATCCAACTTCCCGGCAGTTCATCCCCCTGCTCCCCTTCCTCTCTTGCAGGCCTGTCTGAAGAGCATGCTGCCTCCTCACTCCCCACCTGGCCTCGCCATCCCTGCCCCCCCAGCCTGACCCCCGGCCCCAGCATGGCCCAGGGTGCCATGCGCTTCTGCTCAGAAGGCGACTGTGCCATCTCCCCGCCACGATGCCCACGCCGCTGGCTCCCCGAAGGTCCCGTGCCCCAGAGTCCCCCGGCCAGCATGTATGGCAGCACCGGCTCCCTGCTACGGCGAGTGGCAGGTCCAGGTCCCCGAGGCCGGGAACTGGGACGTGTGACAGCACCCTGTACACCCCTGCGTGGCCCCCCCTCACCCCGCATTGCTCCCTCACCCTGGGTACCCTCTTCGCCCACTGGGCAGCCTCCACCAGGGACCCGGAGCTCTGTGGTCATATTCCGCTTTGTGGAGAAGGCGAGTGTGAGGCCACTGAATGGGTTACCTGCTCCTGGAGGCTTGAGTCGGAGCTGGGACCTGGGTGAGGTCTCTCCTCCCAGGCCCACTCCAGCCCTTGGTCCTGGTTCCAACCGGAACTTGTGGCTGGAAGCATCCACTTCAGACCCACTCCCTGCTAGAGGAGGCTCAGCTTTGCCTGGCAGCCAAGGTCTTTTAAGAGGGCCTCCAGTCCAAACTCAGGTTGGGACAGATGGTCTTTACTCCTCTCTCCCCAATGGGCTGGGGGGGCCCTCTGAGCACCTGGCCACATTATTTCGAGGACCCGCT
Source organism: Pteropus alecto (assembly GCF_000325575.1). Taxonomy (NCBI): domain Eukaryota; kingdom Metazoa; phylum Chordata; class Mammalia; order Chiroptera; family Pteropodidae; genus Pteropus; species Pteropus alecto. Next base: position 12,704,909 of record NW_006442207.1, read on the forward strand.
GACACTGGACTCCTGAACCAGGTATGTGACCTCCCTTGGCCTCCCTAGAACCCATGTCCCAGTGAAGGGGAAAGACTTGGCCCCCTTGGTGGTTTGGGGCCTGTGGGTTAGTCCCTCTGAGTCCTTCAGTCTATGCTAAATCTGTCTCTTTCTTGCCTTCTGTGATTGTCTCTGTGTCTCTGTACCTCCATTTCTCTCCCCGTGTGTTTTTCTTTCTGTGTTTCTGTCCCATGTTCTTGTGTCTGTGTATGTCTGCCTTTATCTCTGGGTACCTGTGTCTCTCTCCCTCCTTGGCTTAGGGGGACACCTGGTCCTCACCCAGGGAAGTCTCCTCTCATGCTCAGAGAATCGCTAGAGCCAAATGGGAATTCTTCTATGGCTCCTTGGACCCCCCCAGCTCAGGTAAGGCCTGGGACTGAGGCAAGGAGAACAGAACAGGGCCTTCTCCACAGCAGCTGAGGTATGGTAGGGAGCCTTTTTTAAACTTCCCCAATCCTTTTCTTGGCTCCTGAGTAAGCTAATGCCTCTCCAGGCCTCAATCTTTCCATCTGTGTTAGGATGGGGGGTTGTGGGATGGCAGCTGGGTTGGACACATGCAGGAAGCTGGGGAGTAGAGGAAGGGGTGGTAGGATATCAAGGGTCAGTCCCTAGAGTAGAAAGAGGCTGGTCTCAGGGCCCTCAAAATTATTTGACAAGAACTTGATTTGAAATGAGCTCCACTGGCACCAGAAACAAGCTGA
>NW_006442207.1:12705700-12711512 GCF_000325575.1 Pteropus alecto
GGCAGTTGGGGAGAGTTCTTTCCTAGAACAGTCAAGACAGGAAGCTGACCTGAATAACCTCCTGACTGGGATGCCTGTGCATACTGCAGGTGCTAAGCCCCCAGAGCAGGCCCCCCCATCTCTACCTGTGGTGGGCTCAGGGAAGGGCTCTGGGGTAGCTGTGGGGCGAGCAGCCAAGTACTCTGAGACGGACCTGGACACGGTGCCCCTGAGGTGCTACCACGAGACCGACATCGATGAAGTGCTGGCTGAGCGGGAGGAGGCTGACTCGGCCATTGAGAGTCAGCCCAGCTCCGAGGGTCCGCCTGGCACTACCTGCCCACCTGCCCCACGTTCCAGCCCATGCCTTGGCCCTCATCCCAGCCTGGGCAGTGGCAATGAGGACGAGGATGAGGCAGGTGGGGAAGAGGATGTGGACGACGAGGTGTTTGAGGCCTCAGAGGGGGCCCGGTGAGTGGGGGAGTGGGAGAAGATAGTGGCTTGCTCCTTCCCACTGGCCCAGAGGCAGAGCCGGGGTCAAAGGGACTGGAATAGAGATGAGGGTAGGGCTGGGAGGGTCAGACCCAAGCTGGTGGTACCAACAGGGTGGTGTGGCAGGAGATTCTGAACAGAGGCCTGAGGTCTGGCAAAACAGTGGGGATGCGGAGGGCATCGGCAAGAACCCAGGAGGGTAAGGGGCAGCCAGGATAGAGGAAAGAGGTTCTAGCGAAGAACAGGACAGAGTGAGAGGCAAGAGGCAGGAATCAAGCCAAAGGGTATGGGAGCATCAATCCGGATCCTGGATTCTGGCGGGAGAGTGGGGAATGTGGGGGCTTTCCTCTCCGTCTCACACCCCACTGCAGCTTGGAGCCTCATCTTCTTCTCCTAAGATGTTGCCAGAAATAGAAATGGGATGGCAGAAGGGGAGAGGATCAGGGAGAAGGAGGAGAAAGGGAGATTAGCAGGGAGGGAGAGAGGAAGGGGATTGGGTGCTAGGGACGGGTAGGGATGGGGTGCCCCAGAGGTACTGAATAGCTTGGAGGACTGGTGGGGTCCCTCTACCCAGGTGTCTTTTTTAGGGGGTACAGACTTGTGAAAAGGAGATGATAATCCCCTTTACAGAGTCTGTATGAAAGTTCAACGAAATGCTACCTGAGGGTCCTCTGGGCCCCTGATCAGAGATTCTCCCTGCCTCTGCAGGCCAGGCATCCAGATGTCTCACCCTGGGCCTCTCAAGTCGCCTGTGCCCTTTCTACCTGGGACCAGCCCTTCAGCTGATGGGCCTGACTCTTTCAGTTGTGTGTTTGAAGCCATCTTGGAGTCACACCGGGCCAAGGGCACCTCCTACACCAGCCTCGCCTCACTGGAGGCCCTGGCCTCACCTGGCCCAACCCAGAGCCCCTTCTTCACGTTTGAGCTGCCTCCCCAACCTTCTGCCCCCCGGCCTGACCCAACTGCTCCTGCCCCACTTGCCCCTCTTGAACCAGATTCTGGTACCAGTTCTGCTGCCGATGGGCCTTGGACACAGAGAGGGGAGGAAGAGGAGGCAGAAGCTGTAGCCAAGCAGGCCCCAGGGAGGGAGCCCCCTAGTCCCTGCCACTCAGAAGACAGCTTTGGGCTGGGGGCGGCTCCCCTGGGCAGGTGAGTGATTCCTTTGGTTTCTCAGACCTGAGGTCCCCAGGGCCCTAGGAACAGCTGTTCCAAAGGACAGAGTCTGAGTGTGAAGATGTAGTTTATATTCCTGAAACCTGATTGGGGTGCTTAGGGGATGCAGATATCTCTTTTCCCATTTGGAAGACTACTTCCACTGGCTGTGAAGGGGAGCCCCTCACAGTCAACCCGCTTGGTCTCAGATCCAGTGACTTGAGAAACCGTGATTCAGGATTGAAGGGTGCCTAGAGAATAGGCTCCTCTCTCTCCAGGAGGGCCTTTTCTTCCCCAGATAGAGCCTCTAACCTGCTTAGAATTTCTGTCATCTTACCAGCCTGGAGGTTTCTCCCAAAGATGAAGCCACTCGCCTCTCCCATTGCCTCCCTCCCATGTCACTTCCCCTCTCCAATCAGGAGTCTCTCACCCTTCTCCAGGAAGTCCATTCACCAGTCCAACCTTTCTGCTCTCCCCTCTGCCAGCTACCCTCTCAGTCATGGAAGCCATGGCAACAGGAGGGGGTGGCCAGGGAGACAGGGTTGCCTAGCAACCAGGAGTTTCCGGCCTCTGTCTCTGGGTGACAGGTGGCTTTGCCAGTAGAGCAGCTGGAGTGGGAAGGGAAGGAGAGGAGGAGACAGGGAATGAGGGGGTGCACTCTGACCCCCGAACCCTCTACCCTAGAGATTGTTTCTTTGTGGGTGAAAGAGAAAGAGCAAGGAGAAAGCTCGTCTCCCTAAAAGGATGAGGAAGAAAGACATAGGAGCAGGAAGGTGTCCATGCTGCCCTTAAATCTTTGTTTGACCATCTACTGTTCCTCTCTGACATCCTATCTATACCACCTTTGCCTGTACTCTCAGACATAAAAGGCTATGTTCTGAGTATAGCCAATGTGGGGATGGGGCATCTATGTCTAATAACAAACTTAGGGAGTTTTGGGGAAGCAGCCAGAACTCCCACAGCAGCAAGATGCATGTGGGTTAGACTAGAGGCAGGACTTTCCACAGAGAGGTGGTAACGATGGAGTAGGCTGATGGAGGAAACCTGTACAATCTCTTTCTCTGGAGAAAAGAAAATGTCTTCCCTGTGTCCCAGTCTCCTCTTCTCTGTCTTCCGGGTCTGGAGGCAGAGGAAGGATCTGGATGGCCTCTGAGAGTCTGCCCCACCTCTGAGCTGGTGTTCTACCCTGGCAGTGAACCACCCCTGAGCCAGCTGGTATCCGACTCAGACTCAGAGCTGGACAGCACAGAGCGGCTGGCCCTGGGAAGCACAGACACCTTGTCCAATGGACAGAAAGCAGACCTGGAGGCCGCGCAGCGCCTAGCTAAGAGGCTGTACCGGCTAGATGGCTTCAGGAAGGCTGATGTGGCCCGGCACCTGGGCAAGAAGTAAAGCCACTGGGCTGCTATTGAGAAGGGGGGAGGGGGATGCAACCTGTGGGCAGCACCTCCACATACCCTCTATCTAATGCTCCTAGATCTCTAGGTAACCCCCACCTGGCCCCTTGACACTTCCCCTTGAGACTCTATCTGTCTCTGCTCTGCCCACAGCAATGACTTCAGCAAACTGGTGGCTGGCGAGTACCTCAAGTTCTTTGTCTTCACAGGCATGACTCTGGACCAAGCTCTCAGGTGGGTGTTGAGCCCTCTGAGGGCAGGCCTGGTGTGCAGAGCCTCCTCTACGCCTCCTCAGCTTGTGCCTCCCCTAAGCTGCCCTGACATTAACCTTCCCAAGCTGGCTGGGCATGGCCTAGAGCCAGGGCTGCCTGGTCAGGGGACCATGGATGGGGGTGACATGCTCTCTCTTCTTTCCTCCCCAGGGTATTTCTGAAGGAGCTGGCTTTAATGGGTGAAACCCAGGAACGGGAGCGTGTGCTGGCCCACTTCTCCCAGAGATACTTCCAGTGCAATCCTGGAGCCCTGTCCTCAGAGGGTGAGGAGGCCAGGGGCAGGGCTTTCCTGGCTGTTCACTGAGGCAAATGGGCATTATGTGTGTGCATAGGAGCATGACTGTGTATGCAGGAATGAACAAATGCACAAGCTTGCAGGCATGCGAACTTGCATGTGTGCAGACAGTTCTGACATGGCTGCATCAATGTGGAACTATGCGTGCGGGCAGGCATATTGTTAGGGTCTAGCATGTGTTGTGAAAGGCAGGTGGCAGGTGTGTTTGTGTGGCAGGTGTGTTTGCATGTCGTTGTTCACATACATGGGCATGACAGTGCTTGTCTTGAGTGGAGATTCTGTTTGGCTGCATTAGTCTGCAAAACTGTGTGGGGCCCACTTGCTTGCATTTAGTGCAGCGACGCAGAGGCATGTGGCTGTTAGGGAGCAAGCAGTGGGCAGCCCCCAGCACCATAGGGAGCTAGGGAGGGTGAACTGAGAAGAGTAAGGTCCCTTCTGACAGATCTGCTGGATGAGAGTCTTTGCTTAGGGGGCAGTTTGCTACTGGGGTTCAGGACTTACAAAAGGATAGTTGTGGGCCAAAGGGGGTCTTAAAAGGGGGCAAGGGATGAGCTGGAAGGCTGGGGAAGATAGCTATGGGAAGAGTCCCTGGGAGGTCACTGAGGTTGAATGTCAATTCTCCCCTAGATGGTGCACACACTCTGACCTGCGCCCTCATGCTACTCAATACTGATCTCCACGGACACGTGAGTGGGGTCTGACGGGAGGGACCCTGGAAAATAGACCCCATCCAGAGATTTCAAGGCCTGGGAAGTGAAGGGCACTCCCCAAGTTCACAGGCCTCTGTTCCCTTCCTTAGAATATTGGAAAGCGCATGACCTGTGGAGACTTCATCGGGAACCTGGAGGGCCTCAACGAAGGCGGAGACTTCCCCAGGGAGCTGCTCAAGGTTGGGGGCGGGGCAGGATACAGGTTGCTGGAGGGGAGGGATAGGGGGGACCTATCGGTGTTCCAGGGAGGTGAGGTGAAGGGCCCAGCGGCCCCCCAGCTCCTGCTGAAAAAAAAAGCTGAAGGAGCCTCGACTCTTGTGACTCAGCCTGGAGGACCAACCCCTCTCTCCAGCCCCACACACAGGTTCTCCAGGTACATGCACACTCGTGCGCAGTCTGGCTGCACAATGAGGGGAGGGAAGGTGGCTCTTGAAAACACATGATCAGGAGGCCCTGGACCCTGCATTCGCCTTCATCAATGCCCCTCTCCAGTGTTCACTGAGGATGGGAGGTGTCCCTGCACGAGGGTGGGGTAGGTGGCACACAAGTACACTGCTTCTCTCCTTCCCAGCCACTCGTTCGCCCCAGGGTATACCATCACTAAGGCCATCCTGGTTCTACTGCCAGAATGTAGAGGGGCCTGAGAGGAACAAAAGCTTTTTAAAGGTCTGGCAATGAGCCAAACTAGCGCCAAACTAGGACTAGATACTGTGCTTCTGGCTCCTTTGTGGGCAGGCCCAGTGCCCTGGCACCAGCACTTGAGGGGTTAGCTGCCCAGGGACTGGTATGAATGGGAGGAGGAGGGGGCGTCCTGGTCCCATGGGTTCACTCCTCTCCCTCATGGGTGGTGTTTCATCCTGGGAGGCCTGAACTCGCTTCGAACCCCCAGGGTTGGCAAAGGGATCTCTTAGCCACCACATAAATGTGCACAGGAGTGTTATTGAGCTTATATGTGAGCTTGGGTTGTGTGGGGTTTCTGGGTTTGGGAATGTGTCTGATTGGGGGTGTCCATTGTGAGTTGAGGGTATGCTTGAGTTGTATGTGTCTGATTTAGGGTATTGGTGAATCAAGGGGGTTTGTCTGAGTTAAGACGTGTTTGTGCTTTAGGGCTTATTTAGAGTGTGTGTATGAGTTGGGGAGTAGGTTGGGTGTTTACGTGTGTTGGAGTGTACTTCTGTGAATTGGCTGTCTTACGACATGTGTCTGTGAGTAGAGGATGTGTGTTTGTGGGTTAAAGACTAAATTTTGAGGTGTGCATCTGAATTTGTAGTGTTCGTGAGTAGAGATGAATGTAAATTGGTGCATCTGGTTAGTTGGGTGTATATCTTTAAATTGGGGTGTGTGTACATGGGTTGGGCTATATACATGGGCGTTCGAGGTATTTGCGGCTCAGTGAGTTGGAAGAGGACAGTGTGCTTCCCAGGCTGCCTCCGTCCTGTGCTGTCATCTCGCCTCATGGCCCCTCCTGGTTGGGTAAAAGAGGGCCGCAGGGAGGCGTTCGGATATCCGCCTCCC
>NW_006442207.1:12712133-12724992 GCF_000325575.1 Pteropus alecto
AGCATGATCGGCGTCAACAGCATCCACAGCAGCGCCGGGCGGCTGCGCTCGCGCTCGCTCTGCTCGGTTCGCTACGGGCGCACCCACCGCGGCGCAGAGACCCTGTGCTACGGCTGGCCGCAGCGCTCGCGCAGTCTCAAGCCCGTGCTCTACACCGACCTGGTGGTCAGCCGCCTGCAGAGCCGCAAGAAGAAAAAGGCGGTGAGGGTGTTGGGGCGGCGGCCCACGCCAGGCTGGGGGGCGAACGAGGGAGTTGCCGAGGGCGGCTGAGGTTGAGGGGCGACTAGAAGGTGGCACCAAAGGCAGCACGAGCCAAGGGGGTCATCAGTGGGGCTGAGCAGGGAGCCCAGCAGGGATGGAGCCCATGGATAGCCAGGGATGGGCATGGATTGGAGGGGGAAGGGCACAGACCCCTTGGATCAAGGTAGGCATCTCAAACTAAAGGGCCTTTGGGTCTTCTAGATGGGAGCATGAGAGGGGGCTAGTGGATGGGGTTTGCGACTTTGGAAGTCACATAGTTGGGGGCCAAAAGGGGCAGGGGATGAACTGGAACGCTGGAGACAAGAATTGTAGGTTGGATGTCAGTGGCCACTTCAGCCTCTTGGCCAAGAGAGTTGGAGAGTGAGGGTTTAGGGGCCGAGCTATGCTGAGTTTGGGCTGGGTGTATGCTGGGAGGGTATATGTGCATAAGACTGGGTTGTGCTGTGTGTGGGATGGAGGCTGTGGGGTGTACTCGTCCCTGAACAGGGTGTGCACATGTGGGCCGCTTGGCATGGCAGTGGGCAGTGATAGTGTCAGAGAGTATGGTGTGTTAGGGGGTTGTATCCCATTACGAAGGTGCCGACGTCACTACTGCACCCAGCTCACACGCAGACAGCATCACATGCCACACACTAAGCCCAACACACACATACTGGGGACACACCCACTCACAGACAGGCTGTCAAAAGCACCCCGACAGTGGGAGGCACTAGTGTGGATTCATGTTGCAGGCCACTCCCAAGAGGAGGGGTCCTCTATGCTACTCCTGGAGCCCATTCTCTCCTCTGACCACCCCAGGGCCCCCATACGTCCCTCAGACCAACTGTACAGAGGGGAAGTGACTGGTTCAGGACCTCACAGAGAGTTTGAGGTGTGTAGGGTTTGGAAACTAAAACTATTGCCTTTTACACTAGTGTTCACTTCCTAGGAACATGAAGTGTGCGAGTGGGCAAGGGGCTGAACCACCCTGGCATTTGGCCTGGTTGGGCAGTCTGGGTTGGGAGAAGGTCTCAGCCTGTCCTGGGGTTGGGTGCCATGAGAGTATGTTCTCTGTTACCCAGGGAAGGAGGTTACAGGGTGAGTCCTATTTCCTGGGCCTGTGTTCCCTTGTGCTCTGTGTGGATTTATCCTGTGGAAACAGACCCAAAGCACACGGCTGAGAAAAGGGGAGCTTCTTGGGCTGTTCTTTTCCATTCCCTTCAGAGCTGTGCTTCTCCCACCCAGGGTCTCAGCAGGATGACCCCTTAACAGTAATAACAACAGTAAAGATATTAATAGCAGCTGTCATTTATTGTGCATCAACCATATGCCAGGATGCCCTATGCTAATTGCTATCTTTCATTAAATGTGTGTTACCGTGTCTGTTCTCCTTCATGGATACTTGATCAAAGTCATGCAACTAAAAAAGTAGCAGAGCTGGGCCTGGGTCCTATTACTCCATTCCAGAGCCTGCTCTTGTCTTTACCCTCTGCTGCCCCCTTGCCCAGTTCTGTCTCCTCCCCCAGGTTGGGAAGGAGAGCTCTGAGCTCTAGTATCGGGGTACATGGTGCACCTCCTTCCAAGATTGACTCATACTACCCTGATCTGTTCCTTCCTCCCCAGGCCTTGTACAGCTCCATCAAGAATGAAAAATTGCAGTGGGCCATGTGAGTCCTGGGCTGTGGGGTGGGGTGGAGATGAGGAGTGGGGGAGGGTCAGCCTGGAGAGGCTGAGAGAGCTGAGGTAGGCCCTTTGAGTCCTGGGGCCCTGGGACAGGGGACGTGGGTGAGGCTATGAGAGGAGTGAGGTAGCCTCACTTCCTTCTTTGGAGATGCCTGGCCGGACTTGGGGTTCTGTGTCTTGTCTCTGGCTGGGTTGTTATGACAAGCTGGATTGGGATGGGTGGCCACTGTTAGCTGGCCTGGGAGAATGGGTGCTGAAACAAAAAGGGGAGGTCCCTTGGCAACCCTAGTGGGAAAACAGAAATCTCTGCAGGTAGGGCCTTGACCAATAGTGTGAGCTTCCCCCACCCCCATTGGTCCTAAGGAGCCCAGAGTGTTACAGAACACATTATCTACTCTTGGCAGTCCCAGTGAAAGCAGACTCAGGGTTAGTCTTGGAAGAGTCCGGTCTGAGAGAAGAGGTCCAATTTTAGCCTTGGGTCCCCTAGTCAGGGTAGAGCTCTCAAGTAAACAGTCAATAGATCACTCATATTTCCTGGTATCTGCTGAGAGTCTAGTTACTGTTCAGTTTAGCTGGGAACTCCCAGCAGGCAGGAGAGACCTCAGAGGAAGCAGAGGTCAGGAATGTAGTACAAAAGACCAGGGGAAGCTTTTTAGAAGATTGGGACTTGGGCATAGCCTTAAAGGAGGGGAAGCATTTGGGGAGAGAAAGGGAGTTGATATTTAGGAGGCAAATATGTAGTGGCTGAAATGAGTGTGGCATGGGGAGATGAAGCAGAGGCAGGCCTGGTGAGAATGGAGAATGGAAGGAGCGTGCTGGCGGGGGTGTAATATAGGTCCCATGTGGGAAGCAATAGGGAACTTGAAAGTTCTTGAGCAAGGAAGTGACCAGAAAGAATCAGACTTTTTACATGATACCGACAGAGCCTGCAGTCCAGAATGTGCTAGGGGACCACTAGGAAGCAGCTACTTCTGCCACCATTTAGCCAACAAGCTATGAGCTGGCGCTGGGTGTGGCTGAGATAGCTGAGTCAGATATGTGTCTGTCCTGGTGGAGAAGGGTGCGAGGTTTGGGGGTGTATGTGTGCAGAAATGGAGAGGATGGGGCTGGTTACATGTGAGAGAAGAAAGGGACAGACATGGCCCTACCGTTGAGAGCTCTAATCTGAAGGAACTGTGCTGCCTCAAAGAGCCGTGATCTGAGCAGGGAGACACAGCGCCCCCTGGAGAGACTTGGTCTGAGGTGGGATCCATGGCTCCAGGAGCCTCAGGTTGAAGGAAGCCACATTTCTGAGAGCAGCAGTTTCCCTATTCCCATCTCTACAAGCAGTAGAGGGGCTTTCCTGGGTGGGCAGAGGCCAAGATTGAAGGGTGGGGGGTTTGTGGCTCCATGGCCAGCCCATTCTGAAGTGATCACACCTGCAGAGACGAGGAGGAGCTGAGACGCTCTCTGTCTGAGTTGGCCGACCCCAACCCCAAGGTCATCAAAAGGGTCAGCGGGGGCAGTGGCAGTGGCTCCAGCCCTTTCCTGGACCTGACTCCTGAGCCAGGGGCCGCAGTCTACAAGCACGGGGCCCTGGTGCGAAAGGTGCACGCAGATCCTGACTGCAGGAAGAGTACGTGGCCCAGTGGGGTCTGGGGGATGGATGGGAGTGGGCCTGTCCCAGGACCTCTGTGACCTGTCTTCCTTCCCCCAGCACCTCGGGGCAAGAGGGGCTGGAAGAGCTTCCACGGGATCCTCAAGGGCATGATCCTCTACCTGCAGAAGGTGCGGGGCCAGCCCAAGGGGTGGGGGCTTATCTGGCTCCGGGGAGTGGGTCTGAGCTGGGCTGGGCCAGGCTGGGACTGTGGCCAGGACGAGATGGGCACCCCTGCAGGAGGAATACCAGCCTGGGAAGACCCTATCAGAGGCAGAGCTTAAGAATGCCATCAGCATCCACCACGCACTGGCCACTCGTGCCAATGACTACAGCAAGAGGCCCCATGTGTTCTACCTGCGCACAGCTGACTGGAGGGTATTCCTCTTCCAGGCCCCGTGAGTGCCCTCTTCCTGCCCATTCCAGACCCCTTCACCCTACTCTCAACTTTTTTCACTCCTTTGTCCCTGGATTGCCTCTTTCTCAGTCCACATCCTGACCCCGGACTGGCACCCCTGGCCAGGAACCCTGGGCCCAGGTCCCAAGTGGCTGTGCTATCTCCTCAGGAGCCTGGAGCAGATGCAGTCCTGGATCACTCGCATTAATGTGGTGGCTGCCATGTTCTCTGCACCCCCCTTCCCAGCTGCTGTTAGTTCCCAGAAGAAGTTCAGCCGCCCTCTGCTGCCCAGTGCTGCCACCCGCCTCTCTCAGGTACCCCCAGTTCTGTCCACCTGGCCAGTAGGATAGAGTTGGGCTGGCCCACGCTGACTACACTCAAGGTTACCATGTATGACTGTGTAGATGTCTAATGCACTGGGACAATGGCTGGGGGGGCCTGAGTTTCAGCCTCTACTCCACGTGCTATGCTGTGAACCCAGACATAGTGCTTTGTTCATCCAAAGGAAGGGGCTCCTTTTAAATGAACTTGCATAAAGGCATTGTATGTGCTAGAGTGACCCTGACCGGGTTCCCTCTCGCTTCTAGGAGGAGCAGGTGCGAACCCATGAAGCCAAGCTGAAGATTATGGCAAGTGAATTGCGGGAGCACCGGGCAGCCCAACTGGGCAAGAAGGCCCGGGGTAAGGAGGCCGAGGAGCAGCGGCAAAAGGAGGCCTACCTGGAGTTTGAGGTGAGCCTCCCAGCCTAGGCACCTCTGTAGCACTTTTTTCCATTAGCAGGATCTCCATGTCCCCAAATATAGGCTCAGACTAGTGGTTAAGGGAATGGACTCTTAAGAGTGGAACCAGGTGGGTGACTTTGGGTAGTTTGTTTAATCTCTCTCAGCTTCAGTTTCCTCTTCTGTGGAACTGGAAGAATATTCTATACCCACTAGGGTAATGAAGGGAGATGTCTGTCACGTGCTCAGTTTTCCTAACTCTGGTAAAGGCTTAAGAAACATTGTTAAAACTGGCAGTCTTGAAAGAGCCCAGAGATGATCACCAGCCTACCAGGGTATCATGTCAGTACTTGGGGGCTTTAGAGGTAGGCAAGGAGCTGCCACCTCCTAGCCTACTTTAGTGTCCCTCCCTGGTCCAGACAGGGTAGAGATGGGGTGGGGTGGGCAGAGGCTGGAGTGTGGGTTCACAGCCCCTGCCCCTCTGCCTCAGAAATCCCGCTATGGCACATATGCAGCACTGCTTCGGGTCAAGCTAAAGGCGGGCAGTGAAGAGCTGGATGCAGTAGAGGCAGCACTGGCCCAGGCCGGGAGCACAGAGGATGGAGTCTTCCCACCTCACTCCAGTCCCTCCCTGCAGCCCAAAACCTCCAGCCAGCCCCAGGCTCAGTGTCATGGCTCAGAGCCTCGAACAGGGGCAGGCAGTAGGCGGCAGAAGCCCTGAGTTGGGGGTGGGCATGCGGGGGGGTGGTGCCCGCTGGGTACCTGCTGAGCCCGGGGCTGGCCTCGGGCCACCCCTGAGGGCTCCTCAGCCCAAGGCCCGACCGCGCCGGACGCGGTGTCCGGGGCAGGGCAGGGCTAGGGCATTGGCCTCAGGAGCCTAGGCTAAGGGCCCCTCTAAGTTGACCCCCTTTTTGTGATAATGTTTTGCACTTTTCGTACTGGGGGCTGGGTGGGAGGGGCCAGGACCTCTGGACTTTTGATGCTTTTTTTGGGGGGGGGAGGCCTGACAACTTTTCCGCTTTCTGCTGAGACCATCCCCACCCCTGACACCAGCAATTCCTCTCCATCTTGGGGCCTGGCTCAGACAGAGGCCAGGAGTTGGAGCTGAGCTGGTTTTCCCTTCTTTCTCCCTGAGGGCTCACCCTCTCTCTTTCCAGAAGTGGAGGAAGGGTGTCCATGCCCAGGCCCCCATACATAGGCCAGGGGTAGCATGGCCTTGCTTCCCCTCCTTCAGTGGGTCCTGCCCTTTGTACAGCCTCCACCCTCATTAAAATTGCTCTGGACTTGCTGGTTGGACCTCTTCTCTCCAGTGCCTGCTTGGGGTCAGGGTAGGACAAGAGTCACTCAGGGGCTGCCATAAGTTGAGAAGGGGGCTGGGCCCCCTCCCTTTCCCATGAGAATCCTTTATTTACCCCAACTGAGGGGTGGGCATGGGGTATTAAATAAGAACTGGAATAGGTGGGGATACTGTACAGAGGGGCCCAGGAAGGAGGCTGGTGGGCAGACAGCAGTTCAGTGCACCTGAGGCTGGGGGTGCCCATGGCAGAGCCCTTCTGGTGGCTCAGGGGGCAGGCCCAGCTTCTCAGCCTCCTGTTCCACTGATTGGCTCCCGTATGCACTGTCCTCCTTCACCTCTGCTGGGGGAGTGGACACAGGGAAGGAGATAGGGAAGAGTCAAGGCCTTAGGCCTCCCACCCTGCAGGCCCAGATTGATCTTCCCTGTAGGACCCCTTTACCTGTGCTGGGCAGCTTGTCTCGGGCATCGGGACCCCTCAGCAGCCTCACTCCTTCCTCTAGGCCCATGTCAGACAGAGCTTCCAGCAGGCCCGCCAAGTCCCCACCTGCCAGCTGGAGAGAAGGAAGAGGTGTAAGAGGAGCCTTAGAGCCAAGGAAGCACATGGGATTTGAGATTAGGGAAAGGAAGCCAGGCATGGAGCAGGGGACGGGGCCTGACTGACCTTGTAACTGCGCAGGAGGCTGCCACTGGGCGAGGCTGTCTTTCGATATGTGTCCACCAGGCTGCGCAGCCCCAGCCGTTCTGCCAGCTCTGCCCAGTTGCCCTGAGCTCCTGGCCCATCTAGCAGATGTTCCAGGTTCTGCAGGACTGTATCCTCTAGTGGCAGCTCTGGCCCTGAGGGAGACACACACAGATGTGTCAATTACCTCCAGAGATGGTCATAGGCACAGACACCTGGACACTACCTTTCTTTCACGGCAATATGACAAGGCAGACTCCTTCAGAAGCCCTGAAGGAGAAGAGACCTCTGTGAGCAGGGGCCTAGGGGTTGGCAATGGGTGAAGAAATCTCACCTGCAGGGCTAGGCGGAGTCAGGGGGAGCGCCATGGTGTCCTGAGCAGCATTTAGCAGCAAGGTCTTCACCTGGAGAGACAGCCTCAGCTTTGACTACTCCCATCCCAGTCCTAAAGCCCAGGTACCAGATACTCGACCCCATCCCTAACCCCAGATTCCCTGTTTCCTGGTACTTCTAGTCCCAGGCTGGCCTCACCTTGGTGCTGCGAGTGAGGTCGACAGGTGTGTGGCCCCGGAAGCTGCTTTGGGTGTCCCTCTCGGGCTCCTCAGAGTCTGAGTCACTATCAGAGGTGGGGGGTGAAGGCAGTGGGCACAAGGGCTCCTCGTTCTCTGCATAGATGTCAGCACCTGGGGGCGGGAAGTACAATGGGAGTTCATCCACAATAAGGACTGCAAAGTGGGGGGAATGGGAGCCCTGCCCTTTCCTCTTCCTGACCCTGTTCATATGCTCATGAGGGTGAGACTGACCAGCCTTTAGAAGGAGGCGGGTGAGAGTTGGAGATCCCAGTCCAGCTGCCAGGTGTAGGGGTGTGTTTCCCGCAAAGGTTCGAGCATTCACATTGGCACGGAGCTGTGGAGTGCAAGGGAGTGGTTGATTACAGCACCAACAGACTAGCTGCCTCTTATCCTGCATCTTCACCATCTTTGGTCCCTCCACAGTCTTCATTCCCACCTTGGTGACCAGATGGGTGACCAACCCCAGCTCCTCCATCTCTGTGGCTAGATGCAGAGCTGTTCGGCCCCCTTGTCGCTCTGCAGCCTCCACTTCAGCCCCGTTGTCCACCAGCAGATCCAGGCACTCAGGGCTTCGGGCACGGACTGCTAGGTGTACTGGGTACAGCCCTAGGGACACAGGATACTCAGCCTGCAGCTGTGATCCCAATGGGGCCTCCTGACCAGCTGATCTCTACACCTCATGTTCACTCTAGGCACTCGCCGGTTACCTTCCCTGGTTCCCACCCTTGCCCCTGGTCCAGATGAGGTGAAGAACTCACCCTCGAAGTCTGGCATGTGCAACAGTTGGGGCAGGGTGGGAATTCCGCTCTGCAGTAGTGCACGCAGCAAGTCGGGGGCACTGGCACCTGCCCGCAGTGCCAGGTGCACTGCTGAGTCTCCATGCCGATCTAGCAGTCCTGGGTCTGCGCCTACCTGCAGCAGGAAGCTCACCACGCTGGTCTGCCCGGTGATCACTGCCAGGTGCAGTGGCGTCTGGGGACACATGCAGAGTGAAGCAGGCTCACCCCTGGCCTAGACCCACCTGCCTTCCAACCCCTACCCCCTCACCAATAGGTGCCCCTCACCTGGTGTAGGTGGTTGGTGAGGTTGACAACACCGAGATGCTGGGCATGACAGATGACATGGGCTATCTGTTCAATGACACTGGTCTGCCCGTGGATGATGGCCAGGTGCAGGGGCCTGGGGGATGGGGTGTGAGACTCTGGCCTAGCAAGCCCAACCACTCAGTGCATCCTCTACCCTTAAAACCCCAGTGCCCCCATAATCTCCCTTGCTGGGGCCTGTTGAGCCCACACGTCTCCAAGGGCAACGCAACACCTGAACTTAATCCTTTCTGAGCACCTTTTGAGGTAGTCAAGTGCAATTATTGTGCCCTTCTGATAGTCGACAAAATTTAAGTCTGAAGAGATTAGGTACCTTGAAGAGAGCTAGTACATAGCATGGGCAGACTTGAAAGCGGGTCTGTCCAACTCTAGAGCCCTGGCTCCTTGAAGGTCCCTTTCTCGCCCCGCAACCCGCAACTTTCCCGGAGCCCGTCTCCCGCCCACCGGCCCACCTACGTGTCTCCGTTCTCGTCCTGCGCTGTCAGCAGATGGCGCTGTCCCGCCAGCAGCGCGCGAGCGTCCGCCGTGACGCCGTAGTCGAGTAGAGCTCGGGCGCTGCGCTGCGCCAAGCCGAACAGGCGGGCGTTGTACTCCCGGGCTGGGGGCAACAGAGGAGTGGGCGGAGGCTAGGTCTCCTACCCTCAGCGTCCCGACCGCCCGATTCCGAGGGCCATACCTCGCTGAAGCAGCTCCGGGGCATGCGGTTCGCGTTGCGGGGGCTTGGGAGGCGCCATCGCCTCTGCTCCCCCCGCAGCATCCCCGCCAGGCGTCCCGGAGGCCATCTGCGCCCCGCCCCCGCCTCCTGGGTAGCAGCCCATCGGGGCCGCGCTGCCAGACTGGTAGGGGCTGTAGGCCAAGGAGGAGGGGAAAAAGCCGAGGCTGCCACCTGTGGAGACAGGCAGAGCTGTGGGGAGAGGGCACTAGCTAGGACTCCCCCAGATTTCTTCCCCCACAACTTTTCTCCCTTTTAACCCCTCTCACCTCCGTCGCCCTTCATACCATAACGACCCCCTCACCTCCTCCTCCAGCTCCTCCATAACCCCCAGCCGAGCCCCCAGAGCCTCCACCCATGTGGGAGCCACCCCCGAAGGGCTGGGAGAAAGTAGGCAAGGCTTTCCTCCGCTTCCGCTGCACCTCCTCCTTGTCTGGGGGCAGAGGGAAATGAGATGTTAGAACCCCCATTCATGGGCACTCAAGAGCCCTGTCCCAAGGCTGGTAATGGCCCTTTCCCCTTAAAGCCCTCAGGCTGGCTCCTAGGACCACCTCTTCCTGAGACCTTCCCCACTCCTGACTTGACTCAGGTTCCCTTATCTAGTTGTTGGGACCCTCCCACCCAGCCCTCCACCTCCAGCCCGCCTGGGATCTTCAGCCCAGCTCCACCTTCCACCAGTGGGTAATACGTGAACTGTTTGGAGTCAGAGACATCTCCCCCACGCTTGCGTTTCAGTTGCAGGAACACAGTTACGGGACGCTCAATCTTCATCTTGTGATATGGAGGTGTCCGGAACACAATAGCATACTGGACAGAGGAGGATGTAAGGTGTCACGGAGGCCTTGGCCTAGATGGGCCCCCAGCCCCAGCCCCAGCCCTAGAGTACCTGTTTATGAACATCTGTGGGAGAGAAGTCCCCAAAGGCCTGCCATCCATTCTCATCATCCTCGTAGAACCGAACCTCAATGTCATCTACAGGGAAAACTGAAGGTTGGCTACAGCTCCTAGTGGAATCTCCATGGCCATTTGTTCTGAAGTTGTCCTGGCCCCCAATCTTGATATCCAGCATCCCTAGTTCCCAGCCTGGGCTCTAGCCTCACCTTTCTGCACCTTGTCACAAAGCAGATAAACCTCATCTCCACCCCGCACGGAGCCAGCTGTCTTGTCCATTCGAGAAATCTTCAGGTTCGAGGCTCCAGGAGACTCTGTGGGGGTGGGATATCAATTACTTCAGATGACGTAAGAGACATGGTCCTGTTTATGGAGCCAGGTACTTTGTATCATCTGAACATCATCAAGAGGTAGAGGAACCTCTAGAATCTTCATTTACCCAAGACAGAAGCCATACTCGGGGGAAATGACTTGCTCAAGATCACATAATTCATACGTGGTAGGGCCAAGTTCAGACCCAAACCTATCTGATTCCACAACCTGAGGTTGCCTCCCATGTGCCCTATGACACCTAGGCCTTGCATCCCAGGTAGCCAGGATACTCACTGCTGTCGTGGATGGGTTGAGAAATAACAGGCTTCAGGGGCAGGGAGAAGGAGCCGTCACTGGCTCGAAGGAAGGCAGAAAAGCGCAGTCGTACGATGCTCAGATCCATCACCTTCTTCAGCTCCTTGGCCTCCTGCTCTAGTTCCCGACGCTCAGCCTCTGGAAAGTGGGCACAGTGTGACCCCTGGACTCCTTCTCTATTCCTTCCATGACCACCTTCCATAACCCTCCCCCCACCATACCAGTAAGGCCCTGAGGCCTGGAGCGGAGTCGCTGCCTCTGAAGTTTTTGTATCATAATCTCCATCATGTTCTTCTTGGTCACATGAAGGACACCCAGGTTGTTAAATCTGGGTGAGGGAGAGGGAGTTAGAGGCCTTGCAGGCAGTTCTTTCCTCCTGAGGCACTATCCTACCGCCAGGGCTCAGCTCAGCCCTACTTCCTCTAGGAAGCTTTTCTGGTTTTACTTGGGGCCTTGAGTTCTGGGGCCACCTAAGTCTCTCCCCTTGGTCAGATGCTAAGCTCATAGAGGTGTGCTGGGGCCTAGGACTGGCAAGTAGTGAGTGGGCATGCCAGTGGGAGCCAGGGGTAGAGGGCACCTACTGGGCAGTCATGTCCTTGGGCCCCACAGACACGGCGCAGACCCCCAGTTCCGAGCATTGCTTGCCCACCAGGCTGTGGGCGTGAGCACGAGGCGGGTCACTGTGCGTTACCAGGTCCACCTCGATCTTAGCTGGTCCCTCGTAGTTACAGATCTGGGAGGGGTGAGGGCTGTCAGTAATGCCCCTGGGCAAATTGTCCACTAGCTTCCCCTTAAGCATCATCCTTGCTCACCTTGACAGTGGGATAAGTCTTCCGGCCCTTCTCGCTGGAGGCACCTGGCAGTCCTCCGTGGGAGGGGCCTTCACAGCCATATCGAAATCGGAAGCCTCGCTGAAGGTTCCAGGGTAGAGTGACATTATGACCAGAAGAGACCCCCCACCCCCAGCCAGCCACACCCCCTGCCAGCAGTGACCATGACTGGTAGTGTCTGTCCTGAACCACAACCACACCACTGATCAACAGCAGCCAACCATTCCAACTTAAAGGGGCTTCTGTGATCAGTGACCCTCCTTGTGGCCACCCAGCTACAACTACCCATTTGCCCCAGAGCTGAAGCCATCCCATACCATCCCTTGCATTCTCTCACCTGCTTAGGCTGTTCCACAATCACCAGGTATGGGCCATCAGCTGGGGACAGAGGAGCCTTGATGATCCAGGATCTCTGAGCCCATCACCAAGGCAGAGGAGATGGGCTCCTCCCCACCACTCCCAAGACAAGGGTAGGTTAGAGGACTTACTAACCTGTCTCTGGGGCTGGCTCTTTGGGCTCCACAATAGATGGGTTGAATTTGAAATCATCATATTCAATGATGCCATCCAGACCCTGGTTTGGAGACAGACAGGGGTAGCAGCTGACTGAGCTACCCCCAGGGCTCTCCACCTCCCAGCTCTCTAAGCCCTCAGTAATCACTTCCACTCCTCCCCAGGCCCATAAGAGGGCTTCCATTGGAAGCAGTTTGCAGACAGACTGACAGGCAGGCTGAGAGATAAACTGAAGGCATTACAGGTGTAGGGGAGCCGAGGGGACTCCGACAGACCCGCAGACAAACACAGGGGGCAGCCGGCCGGCTTTGGGGCCAGGAGTGACTCACTGGGTCGTAGCAATTCTCCATGTCTCTGGGCTAGGCCCAGCTCTGTCTGGTGGCTCCGGCCGGGTTCTCTTTCCCAGAGTTTCAGGCGCCCGCCTGGGGGTGGGGGTGGGGTGGAGTGCGGGGGGAGGAAGAGACCGATCAAGACCAGAGTGCGGGGGGAGAGGGGGTCCAGATTTGGGGGAGGGTCGGATCTTCTCCAGCCACCCGTCCGGGTGTGGCGGGCGAGATCCGGTGGAGGACGAGATCCGGAGCTGGGCTGGGCTGGGATGGGCCGGGCCGGGGAAGGGGCAGGAAAGTTAGAACAGCTTAGGAAAGTCCCGAAAATACCAGGGAGAGGCGGGGCGAGAGGGGGCGGGCCTGGAAATGACGCAACTGGCCACGCCTCCTCAGTGGGAGGGGCGCCAGGTCTGCGCTGGCCTGTGGATTTCTGCAGCCTGTCTGTGGACTGAGGGGCAACCTGACCAGGGAAGCCCCCCTGGGGGTTGGTCCCCTCTCCTTCCTCCAGGGCTGGAGCAGAAACCAGAGGGTCTTTCACAGCTGGGGGAAGCTCCTTGTCTGGGGCGAGGCCCGCCTCCCGCCCCCTTCCCTCCCCCATTCTGGAGCAACCTTGGGATTTTCTACCCCGAGGGAG
>NW_006442207.1:12725050-12763296 GCF_000325575.1 Pteropus alecto
GGCCTCCTTCCCGAGGGCGTAGGTGGGGGCTCTTCCCAGTTGGGGGCCCCGGGGTTCTGCCCCGAGAACTGGTCCCTGGGGTCGCGGGGAGGGTGGAGGAAAGGTGTCTGCTCTTTGGTATGGGCTCTTCTATTCTTTCCCCCGAAACATCTCGGCAGCCTTTGATTTCCACACGGCATCTGTTTTGGGTGCTCACGCCCCTACCCCAGTCCCATAGCCTGTGTGTAATACATGTGTGTCTCCATCACAGGTATACAGTGTGTTTCGGCCCATGTGCTTGCATGCGTGTTGTGTGTGCTCGGCGTCAAAATGCGTGTGCAACTGAACATGTCTGTATATAGGTGAGCTTCCTTAAACTTCTCAGTATAGACATATGTCTGAGCATGTTTTGATGTGTAAGGACACACATAGGTGAACTTACTGAGTTTGTACGTGAAGGGTATGGATCCAGGCACCTGTGCATGGGTGAGCATATTTGTGTATGCCTGTGTGTGCGAGTCTGAGTGCAGGGAAGATGCTGTGCACTCGCCAGCATACGCACGGGTCCGCGTGTCTTTTTACAAGGATGTCGATGGGTATCCGAGTGTCTTGTTCGTGTGTGTGCATTTGCCGCTCTCCATCGCTGGGGCTCCCTCAGTTAGGGGCCCTACCTCCGCCCTTCCCGGTGTCCCGGCCACCCGGGGGTCTGAACCTGGTCACTCACCGCGGCGGCGGCTCCGGTTCCGGCTTCTCTCCTGGCCCGACCCACCTCGAACCGGTCGCGACACCTCCCAGCCACCAGGACTACAGCGGGGAAAACCCCTTTACCGCCCCCGGGAGGGGGGAATTCCCGTGACGTTTCCGTGCGTCACGCCCTATGCCCTTTTTCATTGGCTGAAAGTTTAACTCCCGTCGCGCACAGCCAATCGGAAGCGACTGAGGCGCGCCCCTTAGGGGGGAAAATATTCGCGCAGCGCGGGGAGTGCGGAGTGGGGATGACTGTCAGGAGCGGGGTCTGGCCAGGGACCAGCCCGAGGCGGGATCCGCTGACGGAGCGCCACCAACAGGCCGAGGAGCCCTGACTCCGGTCTCCTCACTCACCCAGGCCTGCCTCAGACGGTTGGCAGCGCCAGCTGGTACTCGGCTTATGCTGAGCCTAACCTTTGGCCACCTCTGAAACCGGGGAACCCCAGGGGGAAGCTGATGAGCACTGTCCTCTGGTCCATCGCCCAGAGCAGGGCCCCGCTGCCGGGAAGAGTCACGGGAAGAGGAAGTTGATCTTGCCGTCAGTCCCAAGGCGCCATCTGGCGGCCTGTCCGGAACCGCAAAGAGACTCCCTAATCGTCCTCTCTTTCTCAGTCTCTCATTCTCTCCTGGAAGAGACTATCTGGACCTAAAACTTATTCTATAAATGGCAGTTCAGAGCGGCCCAGACTTTAAGACCTGAGCTCCGGAGCTCTGCCTTTGGAGAAGGAAATAAGGTGTTTATCTGGAATACTTAGGTTTTGCTCATTCATCCAGATTTGGAGATTTGGAGTTTGGGAGTTAAAAAGGCATCCACGGTCTTAATAGCACGAACTTTCTCTCATGTAGGAAATCACCTTTTATATAGTTCCCAATGTCCGTTTTCACACTTCTAGTGGCAGCAAGGTCAGTACAGAATTTCACAAAGTACTGACTCTGAGGCTAGACATCTCTCGTTTGGTAGAATTTCTCTTTAGGAGTTGCCATGAGTAATCTCCATTATTGGAGTTGTCCTACCTTGGGCTCACGGTGGAACTCAGGCTGTTGTTTCAGATCTTTCCTGCAACTTGCCCTTGACCTTCTTAATAATGGAATTACAGGCCTGCACTAGCTCTGCATAAAGGGAGACTCTTACAGCCCTTGATTTGGGCTATTTCCTGTTACTTCTCATTTTGTCCACAAATGGAATGTGTCAGGTGCTATGTTAAGGTACTTTAATATAAATTCTTGTTCTTCCCCCAACAACCTTAGGAGGTAAATAGTACCTTACTTTACCGATGAAGAAATTAGGCTCAGAGAAGTGAAGTAATACAGCCAGAAAGGGACAGAGGGAGAATTAAAACCTAGTTTGTTAACTCTAGGATGAAGCTCTTTCACCTAAAATTTGTATAAAACAAAGCAGGCCTTTCCATCCTGCTGTGGGCCTTTCAAGTGAATATGATAAGAAACCATCAACAATTCGCTGAAATCCAGAAACAGTGTCTACTACATTCCCCTGTAAATTAGATCCCTAACCGCTAAATTAAAATAGAAGGAGGTTAGTTTGGTATACTTCAACTTAGCAAACATGTCCTGGTCACCACTGATTATCATTGTCCTTTTAAAATATTAATAGGCTGCATCTACTGCAAGGATAAAGACTGTTCTTAGCAATCAGACTGTCGAGATATTCCAGAAGATGTGAATATCACTATGAAGGAACACATGGTTATTACGAAGGGCCCCAGAGGAACCCTGCAGTGGAACTTCAATCACATCAATGTAGGACTCGGTCTCCTTGGAAAGAAAAGGAAGAGGCTCCAGGTTGACAAATGGTGGGGAAATAGAAAGGAACTGGCTACTGTTCGTACTGTCTGTGGTAGTGTACAGAACATGATCAAGGGTGTTACATTGGGCTTTCTTTACAAGATGAGACCTGTGTATGCTCACTTCCCCCACAACATCGTTATTCAGAGGAATGGTTCTCTTTTTGAAATCTGAATTTCTTGAGTGAAAAATGTATCTGCATGGTTCGAATGAGGTCAGGCATTGCTTGTTCAGTATCTCAAGCCCAGAAATATGAGTTAATTCTGGAAGGAAATGACATTCAACTTGTATCAAATTTAGCTGCTTTGATTTAGCAAGCTATAACAGTTCGAAACAAGGATATCAGAAAATTTTTGGATGGTATATGTTTCTTAAAAAGAAACAGTTTTCAGTAGGCTGATGAATAAGGTCAAAGTTGTCCAAAATGCCAAGATGTCAGATGATTCCTTAGACTTATTTGTGATATTTTAAAAACACAATAAAAATACAATAAAAGTTGTGTATTGAAAATAAAGTGCTAATAAACCACTAGCATGAATTTTTCCAGTCTCCACAGGTCTCTAAAAGCACTCCTAGGGTTGAGCTATTTTAGTCATAAGATTCTGAGCTATAATTTATCCGGAGATTAAAAAAGGAAAACCTTTATTAAAGAAATTTTCAAACATGTAAACAGTGGAGAGAATAGTATAATGAACCCCCATACACTCATCAGTCACCTCCAACAATTCCCAATGTTGACCTGGAAATTTTAGCTGACTCAAAGTTTATTGTTAGTTGCGATAGTCTCATCCATCTGGGCTTAGGAAACCTCTTCATTGCTTGTCCCACCAGTTTCCAACCTAATAATTATCTCTGTTGCTGTACCTAGTCCTAGCGCTACACTTGGCCCAAAGCAGAGGCACTATAAATCCACTCTAATTCATTCACCGAGAAATAGTGAAGGCCTACTCCAGGAGACAATGTCCTTGTTTGCAGATAAAAATCAAAGGGATGTATAATGTGTCAAATGGTGATGTGTTATGGAAAAAAAGTAGGTAAGGGGGTAAAGAGTGATAAGGGCTTTGTATGTGGCAGGCAGGGGAGACTTCTCTGATAACATTTGAACAGTGACTTAAAAAAAGTGAGGGAGTGAGTTATGTGGATATCTGAGGGAAGAGCATTCCAGGGGGAGGGGTTAACAGCGTAAAGGTCTGATAAGAATGTGTTTGGCATATGTGAAGAAAAGTTAGGTAGGATAAAGAAAGAAATTTGGATTTTATTCCCATGGAAAGCCATGGGACGGTTTTGAGCAGTGAAGTGAAATTGTTCTGACATATTTTTAAAAGATCCATTCTGGCTGCTATGTGGAGAGGATAGAGATCATGGGAGTAGAATGTAGGAGGGAGACCAGCAGACTAGTAGTGGCTTAGACTTGGGTGGTAGTTGGTGAGGATGGTGAGAAGTAGTCCCATTGTAGATAGATCTGAAAGATAGAAGCAACAAGACTTGCTGAGGAACTGGATGCAAGATGTGAGAAAAGTGGGGGTCAGTATGGCGTAAGAACTTGGAAGAATGGAGTTTTCCTTTAGTAATATGAGGCAGACTGGGGGAGGAACAGATTTATAGGGGAGTAATCAAGAATTTTTCCTTTTAAATTTGTTAAGTTTGAGAGCCTATGAGGCATGCGAATGGAGATGATCCAGGTAGTTGGACATAGAGTCAGTGTAATGGATGGTATTTAAAGTCTTGACAGTGGACATTACCTAGCAATTTGAGTGTAGAAAAAGGAATCGAGGACAAAGGGGCATTCTAATGTTCAGAGGCTGTGGAGATGAGGAAGAGCAAATAACGGAAATTGAAAAGGCATGGCCAGTGAAGCAGGAGAGAATCAAGAAAAGCTAGTGACTCAGAAACCCAGTGAAGAATATTTCAAGAAAAGAGTGATAAACTGTTGAACTAAACTTCTTGACTGAAGCCCAGGAGCGGAGGGGTTCTGCTTCCTCAAGGCTATTTGTCTCACCAGCAGCGAGCCCTAGCAAAGGCAAATACATGAGAGCTGGAATGGCCACATTTTTTTGTTGTTCCTAGCATTTTTTAGGGGCGTGTGTGTCCATTGTAGCTAATTCTGTAGTTAACCTTTGGACGATGTGCAGTTAGGGGCACGAATGTTTCCGCAGTCAAAAATCCATGCATAACTTTTGACTCCTGTCAAACTTAACTAGTAATTTATTCTTCCTGATATTATTATTATGTGCTTGGGAAACTCACATTTATTCTTGGTTGTATCTCTTTCCAGTTTCCTAGTGAATGCTTTGCTCTTTAGGTAGGTAATAGCCTGTTTCTTCAGATGCTCAACCTTTTATTTCTCATGAAAAGCTACAAAAAATGTATATACAGACCATCCCTGATTTACAATGGTTTGAACTAAGCTTTTTCGACTTTACGATAGTGCGGTAGTGATATGCATTCAGTAGAAACTTTGAATTTTGATCTTCCCCCAGGCTAGCGAAATGCTTACTGTATGATACTCTTTTGTATACTCTTTTTGATGCTAAGCAGTGGCAGCGAGCTTTAGCTCCCAGTCAGCTACGTGATCATGAAGGTAACTGATACTCTGCAGTGTATTCATTGTGTTAGATGGTTTTGCACAACTGTAGGCTAATGTAAGTGTTCTGAGAATGTTTAAGGTAGGCTACACTAAGCTATGATGTTTGGTAGGTTAGGTGTATTAAATGCATTTTTGATTTATGATATTTTCAATCTATGATGGGTTTAACTCTATAGTTAAGTCAAATCTGTAGTTTTGGAGAGTTTCCATACCACCACCACTTTTGAATTGAAGAGTCACAGGAAAGACAGGCCTAGGGTTGAGTCCCAACTCCCTAACTTCCCAGGGACTTGGCCTCTCTGTTGCTGTTGCCTCATTTGTAAGAGTAGTAAATGCCTCTGCAAGGTTGTGTGAGCAGTGCACTTGACACTGACAGATATGAGTGCTCCAACAAAATCACTTCTCCCTGGTAGGGTCTTAGGTCTCTAGCTTTCCTCTGAACTTGTTGAAATCTGCTATCCTAGAGTTCTTACAGGAGACATCATTAAGAACAGCATTTCTCTCTGAATTACTGTATTACTTTTCTACAAGGTCACAAGATTGTGTGTGTGTGTTTGTGTGTGTGTGTGTGTGACTTTTATATCACCAAGCTATTCTTCCTTGTTCGTCAGAATTAAGGCCTGAATATTTTCTCTTGTAGCTTCCTTTACTTTCTCTAAGACAACATTGTCAACAATACAAGTCATGTATACGTCAGCTGATCTTTCTGTAACAGAAGACTTCCAACAAATGTTTTTGATATGTGATAGGGAGTTGATCAGTTTGTGGTCACTCTAGCTCATTTTCTAATATTTGCAGACCAATTGAGGAACAGATTTGTCATATTCCTTTGTTCATAAGATGTTTTTCCAGACTTCCTTGCAGCAGCCAACCTTATCTCCCCCACAGGGAAATGCACAGTAGCTGCTAAGGCAGAGCTTGTGGGGCTTGTATTGTAAAGAGATATCGTAGCTGTCATCAAGCAAAGGGCCCTAGTGTTTTCCTGGCTGTAGATCCAGGCTTTTCTGTATTCATAAAGTACAGATTATGAGTATAGTCATACTTGTAATTTCTCCAGGGGCAGGGGCAGGGGCAGAGGGCAGAGAAGGCTTCTGGTTAGTGTGGAAACAAACCAGGCATGGTCTGGACTACTGGGGGAGAAGGTAGGGAAGAGGTAGAAACTAGTGTAGGAGCTTTAGGTCTCATGTCAGTATTTTTCCACATCAGGCTGTTTCCATTTCTGAGAAGCCCTTTTCTACACCCAAGAAGGGCACTTACAGAGGTCCAGACTCCCAGTAACATCCGCATTGTTGTGCTGAGCACAGAGAAGCCCCATGTGCTGAAAGATCACACAGCCAGCTGGGCCCAAATGAAGAGGGTGAGTGCCCCTAACTCTCTGTGGTAGTACAACAGGGTACCACTCCCTGCATTCCCCTCCCTCCAGAGGGGAAAAGGGACCATTACAGAGGAGGAAACCAAGAGGATATACATGTTTCATTTGGGAAAGCTTAATACATAGTATTCTGTATCCTACCCACAGTACCTCAGCCCTGTAGCGGCCACACAGCCCCATGCACACTCTCACCTGTCTTACGCTGACGAAAAGGCAAAGAAGGGGAGGGGTTCTCCAATCACGCTCCAGTGACTAGGATGGATGGAGGCTGTGGGGAGGAAGAAACTGTCCCTCCTCAACAAAATGAAAAGGTCAAAATGAAAGCCCTGTGCCCAGATACACACATGATCACAGCTGTGGGTAAGACGGCCCCCCTAAGCCCCATGGGCTCCTCTATGTTCCTGGACCATGAGGCGCCCTCTGTGTTCCTGGACCATGAGGCGCATCTGAGAGAAGATTTCTGGATAACCACAGCTCAGCTCTCGTTTCCCTGCTGAGCTGTCTCAGGTGTCTTCTCCCTTGGAACAGAGAAGAGGACAACTGCCCAAACCCCTGGCACATCCCTGGTGACAGGGGTACACTTCTGTGCTGCTGCTGCTGCTGCTGCTGGAGGTGGGGGCCACATGGGCCAGACTGTTATTGGTAGGCTCCGTGTCACTTCCGCTCACGCAAGGCCCAATATCCTAATAACATGGTACTCACAAGCTCAAAAAGGAGACAAGAGGGAAAAGCAATGATGTTGGTACTAAGACATTTATTACATCATAAAAAGTCCACTGTTGTCCCATTTTTCCATATGTTTATATGTACTTGGTACTAAGACATTTATTACATCATAAAAAGTCCACTGTTGTCCCGTTTTTCCATATGTACATATGTACTGCTCCTGTGGGCAGTCCCCCTGTCTAGCCCCATCTGCCCACCCTCCATGGTGCCAATCAACTTTCCAAATTGACCAACTAATTAATAAAAGAGGAAGAACTGGAGGAAGTGGCCCAGGGCTGATGGGGATGGGGATGGGAGAGGGAAACAAAGTGCAGAGTGGTTAGCTTAGCTCTCAATGCCTGACCACAGGCAGGAGGGGCATGAGGGTGGACACAGTGATGCCTCCCCAGAGCTGCCAGGCTGCAGGTGTTACCTGAGTATGCTCTCAGGTTGCACCCCCAAAAATGGAGGGCAGAGGAGGAAGAAGGTCCTGCAGCCTGACTGTGGGCCCCAGGAAGGGCTATAAAAGTTCTTTTTCAGGTCCCCATCCAAGTAGCAGCAGCAGCAGCAGCAGCTTGGGTTGGGCTTAAAGAGTTTGTGGCCCCTGGGACAGCTGGAAGGGGGGACCAGGAACAGCCTGGTAGGACTGGTCCTGATCTCTGAGGGGCCTGCCTTAGTTGACTTCAGAGGTGGGCATGGGGTCTGTGGGGCGGGGTGTGGCCAGGAGGGGCACTGGTGAGGTGGCTTCAATGAGAGCAGGGTTGAGGATGATGGGCAGAGTCATGGGTGGCACGCCCACCTGCAGTGGCGAAGCCAAAGGCTGCAGGATCAGTGGGGGCTGAACCAGAGGTGGAGGCCCTTCTGGGGTAGGGCTCAGCCTGCTAGGGCTAGACGCTGCTGGTGATCCCAGGGAACTGCTGTTGGCAGGTCGAGGGTCGTCAGGCTTCTCAAAGTCTGCAGGAGGAGCAAGGTGTCTGCAGTCAGACTCCCTCACACTCCTTAGCTGGTTTATTGACCACTGTTCCTCCCCGTTCCCTGAGCCCAGGCTACATAGGTGGGAGTCTCCTTTGAAATGCATTCCAATGTCCAGCTACCTTTTCTCTGCCCTCTACCTCTTTTGCTGCACTTCCAGTTAATTTTGGTCTGGTCTTTACTAGAGTCCCTGAAGGGCAACTTCTGTATATCCTCTAAGTCCCTGACCCAGTCTTTTCCTCCCAAGCCTGAAAATCTTAAGCAACTAGCTCATCATAGCCCATTTGGTCTTGCCATTTCCCATATGATAAGCAGGTAAACAGGATTCTCTGGTTCCCTCCTTCCCCTGACTCACTGCCCATGCTCAGCAGCACTCCCAAGCTACCCTGGGCCTCTTCTTAGGCCTCCTGCTTCCTGCTCAATACTCCGCAGGCTGGCCCAGAGGGACTCACCATAGGCCCCCAGCTCAGTGGGCATCTCTGGGGGAGGTGGATGGCCAGGTGTCCTGGTGTCTCCAGCAGCAGGAGTCAGGTGGGCTGAGGCCAGAGGTTTCTGGGCATGAAGCTCCATGGGAATAGGGTCTGGGGAGGGCAGAGAATCCAGACGGCAGCATTTAGCCCTTTCTTTCAAGCAGAGACCTGACTACCCATCAGTCTTCCCATTCACCCAGGGCACAGGGAACTAGTTAGCTCCAGACTTCCCCCCCCCCCCTTTAATTCCCCTCCCCTCTACTTCCACCCCTGACCTATGGATGTTGTCGTTTCCCCTTAAGAACTGGATCTCTGAAGGTAGGGTGTCTCCTCCCACACGCTCACAGCGTGCTCCCGGGGCCTGGTGCCCCTGGGGCCTGGTGCATCCGGGGTAGGGTCCGTGGCTCCACCTGGGGCGCAAACCCAGACCTTCTATGTCTAAAGCAGACTTGCTAACTGCTACACTATGGAGCCTCTCACTCCAGACTCTTTTTGATAAAGTTGTGCTGAACTCCCTACCCTGGATGACAGTCTGCTTAAAAAGCTCATCTCGAAGGTGGGGCAGAAAACAGTCAATGCGCTCCCAGGTGATCTCCCAGAGGGCTGAGGGGCTGCCTCCTCGGGCATCTGCACTGTGGAAAATCTCTGCTGTGTCCATCACCAGGAGCATGTTCTTCAGAGACTCTGGGATGGCCTCTGACTGCAGGTAGCAGCGGGACCATGAGAACAGGAAAAAGGGCACAGGGGAACATGGTAAGGAGGAGGTAGACATCAAGGGGAAACAGTAAGTCTTCTCAGCAGGTGGGAGGGGAAGTAGGCAGCAGGAGTCGGGCTGAGGTAGAACATACCAGTAAGTCACTGGAGCCTGCGTGCATGTACTTGTCCATAAAATCCAGGATGGTCAGCCAGAGGGCCGCAAAGGTAGAGAGCGACAGCAGTGGAGACAGGTGCTGCAGAAAGACCTATGGCCCACCAGCACCTTTCAGCCAAGGGTAGGGTAGGCACCTTCTACCCCTCTCCAAGGCTGGTTGGCAAGCCTGCCCTATCTTGCATGAGAATCTTAGATCGGAGATTCCTCTGAATTCCAGAATCCTCCCGGGTCCTTAATTACCAGTGAGCCTCTGTAGTTGGGGATCCTGAGTACTTGCATCTCTAGGTCCTATCAGAAGCCTTGGCTTCTCTCTTAGGGAAGAGGCGTGTGTGGGAAAATGGGTGGGTGTAGGGTGGTGAGCAGTACCTTAGAGAGCAGTGTGGAAGCCCTCATCCGGGTCTCTTCCATCCCGCCCACATCTGCAGGGCTGATATTCTCCAAGAGCTTGGTCAGTAGAGGAAACAGCACCTGGTGGGTAAAGAGCCAACATCTCCCTAGCAGGGGCAGTAGTTGGCAGCCTTGCCCCAAGGCAGGCAGGGGCTGGGTGGATGGGTACAGAGCAGAAGGGAAGGTATGATGCAGGCCAAGGATTGACATTAGGGGCTCTTCAGGCTGCCTGGCTGTCCTTGTCTTAAGGATTTGAACTTTACCTTAAGACTAGAAGGAAGTCCTACCTTATTAAAACAGGACTCCCATTCCAGGGCATCTAGCTTTTGCAGATCATGTACCAGTAGTGCTCTCTGCAGATAGGTCAGTGCCTGCATCCGCACCTGGCGCCGGGCGTCACAGCACAGGCAGGCAATGCCTGAGAGCGAGAACAGGCTCAGGACCCTTCAGGCATCCTGATCCTGGTACTTCCCGAGTTCCAGCTCCACCTCTGCCCCTGCCCTGCCTGCTCCCAGGAGGTTTACCCTGCAGTAAAGGGCACCAGCAGTGGGCCCAAAGGGTGCGTGAATCCGCTTCGATCTTCCGGCCACCTGTCTCCAAGTGGCGCTGCTCCTCCGCCCATGAGCTGTAGATAGAGGCTGCCCGCGTGTGCAGGGTGTGCATCAGGTCTAGTAACTGGGGTCATAGGAGGGGCAGGACATGGGTGGGGTTAGGTCTGGTGAACCCTCTATCCCACACTGTCCCTGACTGAGTCCTCAAGGGAACCCCGAGTACCAATGCTCCATGCTCCACCCCTCTCACCACTCCTTCCTTGATTTCATGAGCTAGTTGCCCAGTCTGGACAGTGTTTCCCAAAACTAGGTATAACTCCTAGTAGAGGAGACTTGAGGAGGAGTATGGACTAGGTATCTAATAATTCTGAATCCCATAGTGAGAAAGATACTTTTCGATTCTCTTTTACACCTAACAGATAAAAAAACTCATCATGTTAATCTCATTATAAAAAGAGAGAGCACGCCTCAGGCTTAGAGGCTTTGATGGCCAATAGTGTCTGGCCAGATTTACTAATTTGTGTTTTCATCATTTTTCTAAGGTAGTCTACTTAAGGCAGTTCTTTCTCCATTTATTTAGTGATATAAAGTCTGCTCATAAACTAAACTTTCTATGCCTTGAATAGACACAAAATAACTCTGGAAAGATAGATAAGAAACTGGCGGCAGTCGTTGCCTCTGGTGAGGGGAACTTAGTGACTAGGGACAGGAATGGAATGGGCTTACTTTTATCTGTTTACCCTTTTGTACCTTTTGAATTTTGTACCATGTGCATAATTACTTATTTGAAAAATAGACCTTAATTTAAAAATTAAACAAAGACTTATAGGTGGTCTTGGACAGGGGAACATTGTGGAGGTGGTAGCTGAGGGCCCTTCCTATCAGCCTTGGCTGTCCCTGGCCCCACCCAGACTCCCAATGTCAGGTGCAGGGAGAGGAGAGGAAGTAGAGGGTGTCATACTTACGTCCTGACTGACCTGTAAAGACACTGTATGGTAGCTGGCAGGCACGCCTTCGTCCTCGTCGTCATCACTATGTCCGCCCCGAGTGGCATGTTGGCTGGAAGTTCGAGGCCGCCGAAGCATTGAGCCCTCCTTGGATTTCTTCTTAAAGCGGTTCCCTTTGCTGTCATATTTGTGACTCTTACCACGTTTCTCCTGGGACTTGCACCCTGAGCAGAGCCAGACCCAGGTCATATTTCCACATCCAAAGGCACAGATACCCTTGCCTCCCTCTCCTTTGTATATTCGCATGGCTACTCCCCAATTGCTCCCTCATCAGGTGACCTACCGCCATTAAGACTGGCCTCCACAAAGATGCGGAGAGTCTTGACGCAGAGCTCAAAGTTGTCGGGTGTGATGTGGGCAGCATCACGCACGATGAAGGACAGTGATTCCACACACTTAAGCAGGGATTTAGTGTCATGTGGCCCGAGGTCCACCCCCACTGTTAGGCTGTACTGATTGACCAGAGGTGAAGGGCCTGGCCGGATGGGCCCAGACCCTGGCTTGGAGTTATCGATGTCATCCTTCCCCACCTGTAAAGTACACAGAAGCACTGGGAACCCAGGCTTGATCTGAATCTTCCCCTAGATGTCCTCTCAGAGGACGAGGAATCTTTCCCATAGGCCAAGGAGGGAAGACTCACCCGCTGCCCATATGCTCACTCACCACTAACCAACCGCTGTTAACCACATCGGCATCTGTGGCTGATCGGTGGATCTTGCCAGGCCTGCCATGGTCAGTGTAAACCTCCGAATCGGAAGTGTACCCTCGGTCCAGGCTCATGTCATTTTGATGGTAGAATGGGAGTTCACTGTCTGACTGGGCCCCTGAGCCAGTAGAAATAAAGGCAGAGTCAAGGTGAGGATGGGGACATTGGGTAGAGGGATAATTTCAGCTCACAGAAGGAAGGTGCTGAAGCCTGGCCTCTCCTTTTTCTTGGTCTGGCTTAGTTTCAGCCTTGCCACCAGAGGGCTGAAGAATGGTCTGGACAGCTTCTCTCTTGACTAAACAGAGAAGCAGGTTAATTTGGGCTCCTGACGCATCTAGTAGCAGCTGTCAGAGAAGGAAGGTAGCAGTGAGGACACAGTTTCTGAGAAAATAGTCCTCAGGACAGCAGTACGCCTGGCTTCATAGCCTTCTCCACCGCCTACTTGCCTTCATGCTGCTTAACCTGCGGATGTGCTAGAGAGGCCAGTGGGCACAGGAAGCTCTGGAGCAGATGGCAGAAGCCACGGGTATTTAATCTGATGAACGCAATAACCTGTTTTGTTTTCCTGTCTTAACCCCTGGGGCCATAACTTCTCTTTGGGAAGGGGCTTACCAGCATCAGGTGCATCGGCCCTGGCTGTGGCCTGCAGGGCAGCTGGAGGCTTCACACCTGAGCCAATGCACTCCAGCAGTGTGAAGAGGGTGGCCCAGTCATCACCTGAGTGGATGTTGGCTGCGTTGGTCTTAAGGAGTTCGTGGAGCCCAAAGGCTACCTGGTGACTGACTCGGGACAGCACGCTGGGCTTCATTAGCAGCAAAATGCGAAGGGAGAGCAGTACCTGGGGTGGGGGTGGGGAGTGGGAAGTGGCACACAACTTCTTGGCTGATCTCCTTTCCCACCAGACTCCTTAGGCCAGTGAGGACAGTTTGGCTAGGACCTAACTTAGGGTACAGCTGCTGGTCTTTTCTTTAGTTCAGGGTTTTTTTTTTAAATTAAAAATTTCCTTGAAATAATTATAGATTCAGATGTAGTTATAATAATACAAAGAGGCCCTAATACACTTTGCCCAGTTTACTTCAATGGTAACATTATGCAAAATTACAGTATAGTATCATAACCAGGACACTGACATTGGTACAATCTACTGATCTTATTCAGATTTCCTCAGTTTTACTTCTACTCATGTGTGTATGAAGTTCTACACAGTTTAATCACCTGTGTGGGTTTGTAGTCACCACTAGTCAAGACGCTAAATGGTTCCAACACCACAGGATCCCTTATGTTGCCCTTTTATAACCACACCTGCCTCTTTCCTGGGCCCATCCTTAACCCTGGCAATCTGTCTACAACTTCCAAAACCATGTCATTTCAAAAATTTATATAAATGAAATTATGTAGTATACAACCTTTTAAGGATTGGCATTTTTCATGTACCATAATTCCTTGGAGATTCATCCGAGTTGTATGCAGCAATAGTTTGTTGCTTTTAACTGCTGAATAGTATTCCATGGTACATATGTACCACAGTTTAACACAGTTTAACTATTCACCTCTTGAAAATCATCTGAGCCAACTCCAGTTTTTGGCTATTACAAATAAAGCGTCTATTAACATTCATCTATAGTTCATGAGAAAGTAGGCTTCCATTTCTCTGGGGTAAATGCCCAAGAGTGCAATTGCTGGATTCTGTGGTAACTGCATGTTTAGTTTTATAAGAAACTGCTAAAAGAGTAGCTGCACCATTTTACATTCCCACCAGCAATGTATGAGTGACCCACATCCTTGCCAGCATTTGGTATTTTTATTTTAGCCATTCTGATAGGTGTGTAAAGATATCTCATTGCAGCTTTAATTTCTATTTCCCTGCTGGTTAATGATGTTGAACATCATTTAATGTTTTCACATGCTTATTTACTATCTGTATATCTTCTTCAGTGACATGTCCGTTCATATCTTTTGTCCATTGTCTAATTAGGTTGTTTTGCTGCTGTGTTTTGAGTTTTTATATTTTAGACACTAGTCTTTTTTCAAATGTGTAATTTGCAAACATATGCTCCTTGTCTTTTATCCTTTTCACATGGGCTATGATAAAGTAGAATTTTTAAATATTGGTGAAGTCTAATTCATCATTTTTTCCTTTTATAGACTGTTCTTTGGTATCAAGTATAAGAACTCTTTGCCTAGCTCCTGAAGATATCCACCTATGTTTCTGCCTAAAGGTTTTATAGTTTTATATTTTACATTTAAATCTATGATCCATCTGGAGTTAAATTTTGTATAAGGTATGAATGAGGCTTTGGTCAAAGTTCATTTTTCCCAACTATGAATTTCAATTGCTTCAGCGATTGAAAAGGCTATGCTTCCCCCACTGAATTATTTTTATACCTTTGTCAAAAAATTAGTAGAGCATCTTTGTATGGGTCCATTTCTGGTTCTCTCTTCTGTTCCGCTGATCTATGTGTCTATCCCTCCAGCAATACCACACAGTCTTATTACTACTATAGCTATACAGTAAGCCTTAATATCGTTTTCTTCCTTCTCAAGATGTCTAGCTATTCTAGGGCCTGTGCCTTTCCATATAAATTTTAGAGTAAGCTTATCTATGTCTACAAAAAACCCTGTTGGAATTTTCATCTGAGTTGCATTAAATTTATAGATCAATTTGGGGAGAACTGACATTTTTATTACATTGTATCTTCTAATCCATGTACATGATATGCCTCTTCGCTTATTTAGGTCTTCTTTGATTTCTTCCATTAGCATTTTGTAATTTCAGCATACAGATCCTATACATGTTTTATTAGGTATATATCTAAGAATTTCGGGGGGTCTTTTTGAGCACTTGTACATCGTATTGTGTTTTTGGGTTTACTTTCCATACATTGTCAGTATATAGAAATGTGATTAATTTTTGTGTTGATTTTATATCTTGGAACCTTGCTGAACTCACTCATTAGTTCTATGCTGTCTGTCTTTTATAGTTGGGCCAAGAGATCACAGGAGGGTCCTAAGCATGAGAGGAACCAGGTATAGAGCTGGAACTACCACAAAGCAGCAGCCATCCAGCCCTAAAGAACAGATTTATAGGAGCCTGCAGAGGTGCTGAGTACCGGCTTCATACTTGAGACCATTCTAGACTCAATGCCACCTGTTAGATTCCCCTAGCCCTGTGGCTGGTCAGTGGGTTCATGCTATGGGGCACTAAATGTACTGTTTCAGGTCATATCCACAACTGAGACTGTGACTTTAGTTCCTTGCATACTTTTCTGCCCTCCCAGGTACACCCTGTTTACCTGTCCACTAATCTCTTCTCTTCGGAGTAGCCGAATGGCCAAGCGCAGCAGCCCCACCACTGCCCGATCCACAAGGAAGCAGAAATCCTGTGCCTGGACACACAGGTGATAAAGATGGTCTCGAACAGTCTGCCACACACAGCCCACACGGTCCCTGAGGAACGAAAAGGATGAGGATAGTTTCAGCTGGAGAGGCCACTGGTCAATAAGCCTCCCTTTTTGATTCAGGCCAAGCCTTTCAGGGCTCATTAATATTATACCCTAAGCAGACAGGTATAACAAGCTTCTCTTCCATTGTCTATAGCTTCATGTACTTCTTGCCTCTAAAGCAGGGGTCCCCAAACCCTGGGCCGTGGAACCAGGCTGCAGAGCAGGAGGTGAGGTGGCGGGCCAGGGAGTGAAGTTTCATCTGTATTTGCAGCCATTCCCCAGCACTAGCATCACCGCCTCAGCTCCATCTCAGATTAGCAAGCATTAGATTTTCATAGGAGCACCAGTCCTCCTGGTGCCAAAAAGGTTGGGGGCTGCTGCTCTAGAGCCTACTCAGCAAGATGGATCCAGGCTTCCGTCCCGTTGGCACAAACCCAGTTTGAGGCCTGCTAAAGACTGCCTTCTACCTGTTCTCCAGCACAATCCTCAGCAGCATCTCTAGGCAGAAAGCAGCATCCTCCTCATCATATGTCTCTTCATCTGGCGTCACTGAGACCAAAGACTAGAAGAGAACAACGGCTAGAAAGTAGGCAGCCATTGGCCCTGCCCTGACAGAAATTGAGGCAAACACCACTGTCCTATCTTCCCTTCCAGACCCAGCCAACCCTTCCATTTCTTTCTCTTCATTCTGTACCTTCATGAGCTCTTGCAGTGACTCCAGCTGGAGGAACTTGCTCTCTGTGATCATCTTTTCTGGGTCACACTGCTGGAGAGGGCAGGAGAGAAAGGGAAGGGGTCAGTGATAAGGGTTGGAGGGAAGAGAATTTTCCCCAAGAGCCAGGGAGAGTGCAGAAGGAGTCAGTTCTGGACATAAGCCCTTGGGGATTCGATTCTTCCGTTGACAGTAGGGAGGGGTCCAGACTTGTTCACCAGGGGTAGGCAGG
Source organism: Pteropus alecto (assembly GCF_000325575.1). NCBI lineage: Eukaryota > Metazoa > Chordata > Mammalia > Chiroptera > Pteropodidae > Pteropus > Pteropus alecto. The sequence continues at coordinate 12,741,595 of NW_006442207.1, forward strand.
CAGTTACCTTGATACAGTCCAAGGCCACTCTCTTAGCCTCCTGGTTCTCAGTGGATGGGCCCCTCACGCTAGACTGCTCAGTACCACTTAGTGTCAGCCAGCTCACAAAGCTCAGCACTGTCGACTCTCCTCTGTGGGAAGGGTATGAGGCCTGGTGAGCTCCAGAGTTCAGACCCTCTCTCCCCAAGGCCTTAGCCTCTGATCTGCTCTCACCGGTTTGATGGTGTCTCCTCCCGCTGTAGAGAGATCTTGCCATTGGGATCCACAAAATCTTCTACCTGGAAAAGCATGTCAAGAATACTTTCCACATCCCTTTGCATTTCCTCCTCCCTCATGCCAACTTCTCTGGCTTTCTTCTTATAGATCTCTGACCTACACTATTGACTGGGTCCCTTCCAAATGTTGACTGGTAATGGCTTCTACCAGCCTTCCTTGACAACCATCCCACCAATCAAGATCTGTGGTCTGGTAAGATCTGAGGTGTTACTGGTAAGCTTTAGCAGGCATCAGGCCCAGCGCTAGTCTCAACCATTTCCATAGATTGACAGCACATAATCTTGGAGCTCTTGCCTTGTTATTGTCTATTAGTCTCCTACCAAGAATTACCTCCACCATAGCCTTGGGCAGAAAACAGCATGGCTTCCATAATATTCTTCCAGCCTTCTCGCAGGATGTCGCCATGACGATGGGCCAGATGGAATACTGTTTTGGCTGCAATGTGGGCTTTAGGGTTGCTTCCAAACATGCTGGGCAGGTTCTCAATAGGCTAGAAAAGATGATGAGTAGAAGCTTAGGGCGTGGTGAGTATCTGAAAAAAAGAACCTCTTAGGTCTCAACCTATGGTTCCCTGAGGGTCTTTCTGCTGGCTCTGTCTGCTTCAATCCTTCATAAGTGAGAAAGGCTAACCTGGATAAGGCCTTCCCCACTATGGCATCTCTTCTCCTGTCTTCCTCATTACATGAGGTGAAGTTATTCTCATCCTAGGGTGTGCATGTAGCTCTACTGTAGTCAAGGGGGAGGGGGTTGTGAGGAAATATGCTGTGAGAAACCAGCTCTGAAGAAGAGTAATCCATGGCTAAGAGAGGTTCTTCTTTGGAACTCCAGGTACAAAATTCCTGCCCCTGCTTACCTCACTGCTGAGAGCTGTGAATTTGCACAGAGAGATGATGAGATTGTCAAACACATCGCTGAGGCCATAGTGGGCGGAGATCATGGCGCACTTCCTGTAACATCACACCCATCCCAGAAAAAAAAAGTCACTGGAAGGCCGGGCAGTCCTTCCAAGTCCCTGAGGAGGCTTGCTTGGGATTCTTCCCCAGTCAGTCCCAGGAAGAAACCTTTTACTCTTAAGTCTGTTTAAGACTGAGCTTTTCCAAGCTTCGGCCTCCCTTCAAAAACTCAGGAAGAACCCACTCTAAAGAAAATAAGAGTAGGAATCAGAGTGGTATTGAGGCAACCATATTAGCTCAGAGAAGTGAGAGGAGGTCAATACCAAGGCCAAAGCTGAGCTACCTGAAGCCTGAGATGGCTTTCTGGATGATTGTCTCCTCAAGGCTTTTGTCAAAGACATAAGAGAGAGCAGCGATAGTGGGGCCCCAGGTCATGGTGAAGAGGTCAAGATCGTAGCTGCCAGCAGGCACATGAAGGAATATGCCCTCTGGGGTGGCACCTCGATGAAGGAGCACATTCCACACATAATTCTCCCGAACCAAGCCTGTCTGCTCCTCAGGCATCACAATTTCCTCATTCCTGCAGGAAGTAAGGGAAGGAGTGGGTGCACTGCTGTGAACCTGACTGCTCCCAAACTAGAAAAAGGGGCTTTGCCTTGGTACGCTTCATCAATGAGAGGTCATCAAAACTGCAATTCAGTTGTCCACTACTGGCCACCCACCAGGGAGAAAGAAAAGAAACATCCTATAATTCCTCATAATCTCAAGGACCTGTCTCTAAGTGGGGCCTTTAGTTCTGTAGTAAGATGTTATATTCCTTCTGGGTATGAAAAAATGAGCAATTCTCTCTCTACCTGTTCTGATTTGTAGTAAAGAACTAAGTATCCCACCTCTGATCCAGGCCTCACCCTCCATTGCCCATCTTGGGTTCTCTACCATCCCAGAACACATATTGGGAGCTAGACTAGAAAACCCAGTCATGCTGGGTTTGGGAAATGGGGCCATGACACTCCACTTAGCAGGGGCAGTTTGGATCCTGGCTTAAAGTACTAGAGTCCCAATATTGTCCAGGCTTCTTTAAGGAAGAGAGTTAGGAGAGAGGGGCCTGCTCAGCTCAGTACCAAGGCTAAATATAGGACATATGAGTCATTGTAGTCTGATGTGACTCTAAAATCTGGAAAAAGGAGCAGTGTGCTTCTCCTTAACAGAGATACTACACCATTCTCCATACACACTCACTTGATGGCATGGTACATGTCCTCCAGGATGTCTTGTTCAAAGTCTTTGCCTCCATTCACACCTTTTAGGTTTTTGCGAAACTCCTAGAGACAGACCAATAAGCTTTTCCTCCCACCATGTGTCAATGCTGAATCCCCATCCAAGGAATTCCTGGGTCTGTGGTAAATAGGACTTAGGAAACGGTAAGTGAAAGAACCCATCTATCCACCCCATTTCCTCTTCTGGATCGGCCAGTTCTCCCTGATTCCCTTGGAAAGAACCCTGCCAACTGTGCTCACTGAAAATCTTGTGTCATTTCTGCTATCTCCAAAGCTTGCTGGATCTTCTCTTGCCTTGGCTGGGACCCAAGCTTACCTCCAGGGTCATGGGTGCATTCTGTTTGCGAACGTTGTGGTTGTGCTGGTCAGTATTAAGCATGATGACAGCATAGGCCAGGGCAAAGCAAGCATCGCTATTGGCAAATGGGGAGCCATTACAATTCTGAAAAATCAAAGACCCCACCTGCGTCAATGCCCTTCTCCAGCCAATTAAATCCTCACCAACCCACTGGTCAATGTTGGTACAGAGGGGAGATACCACCTAGAAAGCAGTCAACCCCTTGCCCCTCTACAGAAAGCTCACTGATGACACTCTCAGCTTTCTTAGGAGATAGCAGCTAGGTCCTTCGGCTGGAGCCATAGAAACCCTCGGTCAAATTAACCTGGGAGGCTGGACTCAGCCCCTGTCGCTCAAACTCACCCTCCAATGCTCTGTGAATGCCTCCAACAACCTCTGGATGACTGGTGCTTCCCCAGGCAAGCGGAAGGCTTCCAGGTAGAGGCGAAGAGCTTCATCCAGCCGCAGACCCTGAAAGCTGAAGGTGCTACAGGGAAAGGAAGATGCTGAAGATATGTAAGCTGCAAATGTTGGGCTCTCTATTAGCCACAGTCTCTTTAATGTTCTCCTACTGTAATTGAGGAGGCTGAGGGCTCTGGCAAAGGGCAGGTATCTCCTGGCCATTTCCAACACATACCAGAATTTGACAACTCCTGACCTCAATACTTTTCGCATCAGCACACTCTTGCCTAGAAACCTCATCCCCAGAACCCAGAACCTACCCTGTGCTCAGGATATGTTCCTGCACCACCCTTTTGCAAGGCCCTCTATGCAGAATGGAGTGGCTCCCAAAGTTGTCTTGCTGGAGACTCAGGTCCAACAGATAAAAGTGATAGAAAGAGGAAGAGTGTGTGACCTGAGTGAGGAACTGACTGAGACTGCTTTGAGGGAGCGATCACCAATTATGTCCCTAGCTGATCACCAATTATGTCCCACATTTCTTGCAGCTTCCTCACCTTACAAAGCTCTCCAACAGGTCAATGTTTTTGCGGTCACTCACAAACTCTCCAATCATTTTCTTATCTAACCGAGGGTTCTCGCGGAGCCATTGGGCTACCTCTGTGTTGTCCATTGGGATAGTGAGGAGGCCCTTCTCCTGCAGAAACTGGATCCCCTTCTTTGGTTTCTGGTTGAACTGTTCTGTGCCAGTGATGAGAAGCTGGAGGAGAAATACTATATGTCAGAAGCTCTCTACCCCTAAATCAGACAAGGGCAGGCTAGACTTCATCATGGTCCATAGCTTGGACCTAACAGGCTCGTAGGGTGGTTCTAGGAGACTCCAGGACTAAGGCTGGATCATACTGGCTCTAGCTTTCCTCAATCTTCATGTCTCATTAGAACTGGCTGAGGAGCTCGTTTTCACTCCTTTTCTGAGTGCTCAGGATGCACAGGAGAGTCCCCTTTCCTCCAACTGTAGGATCAGGAAAAAGGTAGAAAAAAGAGACTAGAGAAGGTGTTCTTTTTCTCTACAGTTTTACAGCCATCCCTGGCATCTGTTTAGAGCCAGCATCTTATTTATAGCCTAGCTTGGTTTCCCTGTATTTTTTTCTGGTTTCCTAGCTGAGGCCCTGAGGTTTGAAGAGTAGGTGAACTGTGATAACTTTCTGTTTGTCTAGTTACAGCCGTGAAATCAAGGGCACACATAAACCAAAGTCATTTAGGTTAGTAATAATAAGAGGAAAGGGTTAAAGAGAGGTTTTCTTTGTGTTAAGAAAACCAAAAACATAGTTATTTGAACTTAAAATACCAGAAAAAAATGTCACTTCCTCTTTATTGCCAATTGTCACCCCACAGCTTGAGATGACCAATCGCCTTCAGTGATTCCACATGATACTAGCTTGCAGGGCTCTTGTGACCCCCAGTAAAACTTGGTTGTCAGCTAGAACAGCATTTGCCCAGGGGAAAACAATGGGGTATGACTAACTGCATGGCTTTGGAGTAAGGGAAGGTCTTCGAAGGAAACTGGGGGTTGTGGAAGTCCCAACAAGCCCAAAGGCTAGCTTTAGGAAGCTGTACAGTGAGCTGCTAGACTCACCCTCATCCTCTAGGAAAGAAACCCTGCAAAGAACACCCAGACAGAGTGGGGCAGAGGCTGGGCTCTGGGAATATCTGTATGTACCTTCTTTTTATTTTTAATTTCAATCAGTTCCCGTGGATCTGGCAGTAGACAGGAAAATCGAGGTGGCTTCCGGGTAAACTTTTTGTCAGCTAGGAATGGAAGGAAGAGAAAGAAAAACCCATAAGACCTCTTTTACCAGGATAATAACTTTGGGAAGGTTGCTGATATACTCTTCAGTGAAAAAGAAGGATTCCTCAGAAATTTTCTTATCCTTATCAGTCTTCTACTTCCCTAGAAGTCCTATCTTCTAGGTCTCCAAATGTCTTCTCTGGGTTTGAAGGCAAGGTGAGCACCATGGTTAACTCAGGTATTGCCCTAGGGTGTCTCTGCTCCCCTACCTCTGCTCTCCACACAGCCCTCCAGTTGAGGGAGCTTAGGATCAGTACGCACCCACAGAGTCACCAGTTTCCTCCAGATCACTGCATCCGGGCTTCCCATGTTCTGCTGTCAGCTGTCCTCCACCTGGCAGATGCAGGCCTGGGATGTCTGGGGCCATGCCTATAGTTTTTCCATCGCTGGCTGCTTTCTCAGCTGGTAATAGAGAAGATGATAAGTGAAGACTTTCGGGGTATGAAACCAAGCAGAGCTGCAGAAGTTGAATCCCTGGCCAAGGAGACCTACATGTTCCCACATAGGTTGCCAGCCCCGAATAGGACAAACCCAAGCCCAAACAAGCAGTCACTGTCCCAGTCAGCTAAGCATTAGATTCTATAATTTAATAAGGAGATTACTCAGTCACTTTCCTTGCACTTACGCAACATCAATCTCAAAGGGAAGTTAGAGAAGATTAATTAGAGTGGAGGCAGATTCTGGGGGTGGAGGAAGGTAGAGACTGGAGCTTTTAGGGACAGAAGTCTTTTACCCTTTAATCTATGTTTTCTTTTCTCCCCATAATGAAATAATAATTCTGTAAAAAATCCAAAGCATGCAGAGGAAAAAGGGAAAAGTCTATAATCCTGCTAACCTGCCTGCCTGGCCATTGATTCAAATCACCAAACCTCAAAAACACAGAATTGCAACTACCCGAGAGGAAATGATATAAAAGAAAGAGAAAGGATTCAGAGTAGAGAAAGGATAAGAATAGAACCCTGGGATCCTCAAAGAAATGCCTCTTACTATTGCTGGCTTCTCGAGTGCCATCTATTGCCTCATAGTTGGGTCTCCCTGCCTCTTTCTTCTCTTGCTGGGTAAGGCTGTTGAGGACTTTAGCCTGGCAGTGGGCCTCAGTGCTGTCAATCACTGTCAGTAGGGCATCAAGAGACAGTAGGTGTGTTGTATAGAGCTGACCAGACACAGGGAAGGCATTCTGAAAAGTAAACAGATCCAAGAGATTTGAGATTAGAATACTTTACACTTAACTGATCCTTTTCCAAAAATTCCCGAATTTCCTATATCTTCTACATTGCCCTAAAAAATGCCTTTCTTCTTCTGGTTCCCCAACTCTCAACTGTTTCTCTCCCTGTTTCCTCACTACCACCAGAGAGATTTTCTTAATAGAGACTAATTTCTAGTAGCCCGTAATAAAGCTCAGCACCTTGGACAGCAGCTTTGTGAGGTCTTCGAAGAGATTGGAACAGTAGTAGTCACAATCATAGTTGATGTAGAGCTCCGTGACAAAGCTGGGGATGTGCCAGAGCTGTACAATGGCTTCTAGTGCCATCTCCTTCATCTCGTAAGGCATCTTGGCATTCTCCACAGTGATGATCTCCATGAGCTTTTTGATGTACATCTAGCAATAACCCAGTAATTGCCATTTGGTAAAGAAGGCATTTAAAATAGGAAGAGACAAAAATGGACAGGAAAAATATTAAACGGGAAGCAGAAGCCCTGCCAGGATGGCATGCATTTAGAGACATTTAAAGGTATTCCATCCCCTAAATATATCCCCTTTGGCCTCCATGTTGGGGGATAAGACCTGGCTCTCTACCTCATGCCAAAACAAGTTGCCTGTTGCCCTTTTTGTGTGTGCTATGATGAGCCTGATCTGGTCTTATTCAGAGTTCCTTCCTGCAATTTAATGGCAAAGCCATTAAATTTGACTTGCCTATGTTGCAGAGGAACTGCTAGGCAGAAGAGCTGTACTAACTCACGGTGAGGTTACCTGCCAGTGCTCACATTTAGGTTCTCTCATTTTATAACCAGCCAGTTTTCTCTAGGCTCCTTTTAACTTCTCCACTAAAGAGGCCAACCAATGAACCAAACTATGGAGTCTGGAAGCACTCTACTACAGAAGCCCCTAAATCCCACCACTGCAGCATGACAGAGCTGGCCCACTGAAGATGCCATACATCTTATTTTTTTTCTTCTTCCAAGGTAGAGAAACTCACCTCCAGTTGGAACTTGAGATGCTCCCTCATGCTCTCAAACAGTAGGAAGCACACCCGCAGGGAAGCAGCATAAAGATTCAGTCGCTCTACGCTGAGTAGCTGGGAGATCAGAGTAGGGTAGGCCATTAGGTTTCTGAACCTGACTATGGTTCAAATAAGGGACAAGTAGGAGAGAAAAACTGTATGAAGCTTCCACCAAGGTCTTGTGCTCTGAGGAGACTATATCTAGCCATTTCTATATGTCCGTGTGGCTGCCAGAGTCCCTGGGAACTAATGGAGTCCTCTTGACTGTGACTACTGGCCAACTGGGGAGGGAAGTTCTTTCCTGGGTCCTATACTCTTCTCATGAATCGGTCAAACTCCCCTGTGCTTCCCTGGCCCTTGAAAGACTCTGAAAAACAGCCAGGGGCTCAGAGCCCCTCTAGAAATCCAGTCTTACCTGGAATAAGTGGCGACACATCTCATCCTTGATGAGGCCCAAGAGAGATTGGCACTGGGCTATGGGGGCTGACTCAAGAGCCACTGTCAGCAAATGTAGTCCCATGTGGATCATAACCTCTGAGTTGTGGCGATCATGTGGATTGGTGAGGGAGATGAGGAAGCGGAAGAGCTCGCGGATGCAGGGAAGACCATAGGGGACCAAAGCTGTACCTAGGGGGGAAGGCCACGAGGGAAGTGGGACTAAGACACTGGCTTGATAGTGTCTAGCCTAGCTTGCCCTGCATTTCTACAAGGCAATTTCAGATAAGTGATTCTCTTCAAGAAAAAAATGTTTTCTTCTGGGGTGGTAAGGAGACTAGTCTCATTCATTTAAGGGAATTAGAATTGATGATCCTACCTTTCTGCTAAAAGTCCCAAGCTTTCTATTCTTCCCTCTCACTTCCTATCGTCCACCAAACTCCCTCTCTGTATAAGTTAGAGAAGGGCTCCATCCATGCCAACAGCCCTCTGGCTTGATTCCATGTCCTGACTAGAAAATGGCCTAGAACTTGGACCAGTAGATACCATGGGTCCAAGACAGTCTAGGCTCAGGCAGCTTAGTGGGCAGGATGGTGAGGCGAAGAGGCAGAGCCTGCACAAGAGTACTTACCTTCTTTCTGGGAGGACTGCGTAAAGCGCACGCCCCGGGGATTGACGTAATCCATGTCATGGACAGAGGCAGAGTCGGAGTGGTCAGCAGGGGATGTGCACTCCTCTAACACTTCAGGGATAGATTCCACAGATGCTGACTGGGCCTTTTCCACATGGGCCCCTTCCTGCTATGACCAGTAGCAGGGGGATACAGGAATAGGGATGAGGCAAGAGCAACTGGAACTTAACTCCCCTGAAATATCTGTCCTCCAAGTGTCTCTAATGAACTGCAGGTGTAGGGCCAGCTCAGTGAGCTATGAATTAATGCAAGATGGCTCAGGGCAGGAGTATGATGAAGGACTCAGAAAACATCTCTTGATGTATCACTGACCTTAGAATCATAGAAGCAACAGAAGCTCTCAAAGGCTTGAGATTTAGATTATTACCTTCCAGAAAAAGCCATGGCCAGCTCCCTCACTTTTGCCAAGTACTACCTATATGCATAACTAGATAAATCCCATGAGCTACCTCTCACAGTGAGTTATGGTGTGGGTTTTTTAGGCAGCACAGCTAATTCTAGAAAATGGGGAAGAACCCCCGCACCCTCAACCTTCTTTAAAGCCAAGGCTTAAATATAGAATCCAAAGGATCAAGCCAATTCCCACAGTTGAAGACTGGAGAGGGGTCTTTAGAAATCAAAGCCATACCTGTGGCTCAGGCTGCTCGGGAACTCCTAGTTCACTGCTGCCGGGCTCTGCAGCTATGCTGTACCCTGGAGAGCCAGGTTGCTCCAGGTCCGTGAGGTCCTCCTTGGAAGTGGTCTGGGAGGAGAACTCCAGGCCACTGTCTGTAGAGGGGCTGACCACTGCTGAGGCAGCTTCTGAACTTGCAGAGGAAATGGGTGTGGGGACATCAATAAAGGGCATGCCACCTGCCAAGCGAAGTAAGTGAGGCTTGAAGAAGAGAGACTTTGTGGGAAGCACATACCTTCCATGGTACCAGGAGCTCTGTTTCCTAGACTGCATACCAACAATTGTATGTGTTAGTCTCTAGAGTATCAGAGTTCCTCTGGAAGGAAAGCAACCTTAAGTCACTGCAGAATTGCTAAGTGGTCACTATTGGATCTGACTGGAGTTTTTCTTTTTTACTCTCAGCAGAAAGAAACCAAAGCCCCTCGGTTGATCTTCAATGTCAAAATCCCTGAGAGGGGAAGGATTTTTCCTTCTGTCTATTCTAATCAGAGGAAGTAACCCAGAGCACTCACCAGTTAGGTTAGAGGATAAGGTGGTTCCATTAGAGGTGGGCAGCTCTGAACCTGGTGTACCTCTAGTCATATGGCGTGGGGGCCGGGGGGATCTCTTCTGTTTCTTCCACTTGGATGAGTCACTCATGCCTCCTGCTCTCATTTTCAGCTGGAAATATCATACCTCATTAGCACTGGTATTTAAACTAAAACTCTATCCCTAGAAATCTCCCTTCTCTTAGTTCTACTGGTCCCTAAAAAAAAACAACCTTTACCTCGCATTTGTGCCAGAGGAAGAATCTAGACCATTAGAGCTCATTCCAATTCCTCTAACCTGGCTTCTACATTGGCCACTTTACAGGTCAGGTCAGCTTGACAGCCTCCATATGGAAGGTGACAGTCTGCTTTTAGGCTGGTCATTGATAGGCCAGCCCTTGCACATTATCATTCTGCTGCCTGAGTCCTGGTACTAATCCTGAGTCCTGTAGATGGTGCCTGACCCACCTGCAGAAAGGGTCAGGGCAGGGATTCCTGTGCCTGGAGTGTCAGAGCTACAGGCTCTGGTTTCCTGGGCTTTCCTCCTCAACTATCTGCACAGAAGGCTCCTACTCCTGGTTCTTATCCATCTGTGAGAGCCTACGCCCTCCCAGCCGAATTCCTAACTTTCCTGTTGCTTCATAAACTGGGCCTAGATCTTAAACATACCCTTTACTCTCTGGAATTTCTGCATCAAACTGGTCAAACGTTCATTCCCTGGAGTTAAGGAAGGAGCGGCATCTTAGCTGGTTTGTGGAATTAAGGATGGATGGTCATGTCGTGCTGTTGCTCTGCTCTATGCTGCTCCCAATTTCTATATATCGGTGGGACTCTCGTCCTTTTCACTGTGGGGTCTTTCTAGATGCTATTTTATGTTTTAGATGGTGAGGCTATTGATTTCTTAGACCCTTGCTCCATTCCACATCCCTCTCTCTTGCTGTATTTCTAGTCTTTCTATAGCTTCCTTTTAGTCACAAAGGAAAACCTTTATCATCTGTTGATGACTCTAAGATGTAAGTTTTTATGCATTTTCTCCACCCTAAGTTTACACCTACTTTGTTAGGTCTCATTTTGTTTTCCTAGTCCTGATGCCTTCTCAGTGAGGGTTTGAACCCAGTCCCTCTCCAGAGTTATACCAAACCACTCCTAGACTGATGGACTGGGCAATAGCGATTCTCTTTCAGGAACCATTAGAGTAATTCTCAAGAAAGTAGAAGCACTTTTTCTCCCTGCCCCTTTCTTAAAGCCAAACATACCCATGTTATCCTTGGCCTGTTCAATACCTTCTGACATTTGGGGTATAGGACCCCCTTCCTCAACCTCCCCCAAGTCCTCCAGAACTTGAATAGCCTTTATCTCTTGCTTAGAAGCTACATTATTCTTCCCTACCCATAGCTCCATGTATAAAGGAGAGGCCCAGGAGCTGAGCTCCACCCCTAGCTTTTAGTAACATAGCAACAGCCTTATATGGGATTTACACTTCAAGTCTGTCCATCTCCAAAATGCCTGCAGTCATACGCTTAGAATGGAGCTTCAAGTACTCTGAACACTGGGACTAAGCAAGAAACAGGATACTCTCTCCAGGAACCACTGAAACTCATCTGGGTCAAGTTCATGGTACAAAAATGTTCTGGGGGTAAGAGTCAGCCAAACATGCAGAGAGGCAAGAAGCCCAAGAGATAAGGGAAAACAAGAACCACCTGGCTTTATTGGCAATTGCTGCTGAGCTCCAAAAAGTACAAACATCTGGGTCCATCTTTTCTCTCTGGGCAGGCCCTCCCCTCCATTTCAAGTACTCTAGGCAGTCCTACTTCCACTGAGAAGCCAGTCACTCATTGAGATTCCTTCCCATACTAGGGCCACTCATCTCTATACTCAGCAAGGCTGGCTCCAACCTGGTCATTTTAATGAGTGTTTTTTGCCTCCTGGCTGAGTAGAGGCCAAGAGGCTGCCAGTCCTCACAAATGTCTCAGCTCTTAAAAAGTTCAGTTGTTCCCTGTCCTAAGGTGGAGGGTAGGCAATAGGTGTTCATGGAACCCTCACCACCACATTCATATAACTTTATATTTCCAAAGAACAGCATAAACTTTACAAAGAAAGGGCAGGTCTTAGGTTAATAATCATAGCAAAATGCTAGGAAGCCAATGAAGGGAGCTGCAACTTAGGCAAGCACACAAATGGAACTTGAGGCAATGCATGCAAAGAGAACACAGCCCCATGGATTATCCAGCTAGGTGTGTACACACACACGCACACAATTCTTTTTATCTTCAATGACATGGATGTCCAAAACTGTACCTCTAGCATGCTCACTCTTGTGACAGAGAGCCTAGACAGCCTATATCTTCTTCTCTCCCTCTTCCCCCTAAGACAGGAATATGGGGATTAGGGTAATCTTTAGCTTGAACCCCTCCCCTAAGCTCCCCTACATCTTCACTTTTAAAAGACAGAGGGCATCTCTGCAAATCCCAAAGTATTTTCAATGTCCTCGACTCTCCTGGCACCTGGCTCCTTTCCATTCACCCAGAATCTTAAACCTTGAAATGACCCCTTTAATGATAACCAAGAAAAAAAAAAAAGGCCCCAACTAGATGGACTATCTTTTCCCTCCAAACCCAGTTTAAGTATCTCGGTAGAGTTGAGGACTGCTTAAACTCTGTGCCAGCTGTGAGAAGGGGAAAGGGTAAAAGAGAGAAAGGTCTTGCTTAGAGGTCTCTCCTAGTTCCCTTGGAAAAGGTAGATATTAAGCTTCCTCACGATATGTCTCTATCTAGGCTCATTACATGTTACGTCACCAGTTCAAAGATTCCTTCTGCCTCCAGACAACTAGATACCCCAGGAAAATCCCCCACACTGCATAGCTACAAATACATGCAACTCTTTCTAAAGCCATGCTGTGTTACTAGGGAGGAGTAAGTTGTGCTTTACACAATGGAAATGGGACCTAGATGTTACATATAAAAAAATAAACATTTAAATAAATAAAAAGAGGGAAAGGAGAGGGAGAGGGAGAGGGAGAGAGACCTTGAGGTTCTTAAAGAGTAGTACCCTCTCTAACTGGTTCAGGGCTTTGGTCTGCTCCCCACTACTTAGCTCCAGTTTGTTGAGGAGACATGGAGAAATCTGTGAAAGACAGGCAAATGAACGATTTAAACAGAGTGAAATAAACTCAGACACACAGGGCAGGAATGGGGATGGATGGCAGGGGAGAGGGGCAGGTCAGGTGCATGCACCAAACAGTCAAGGGTCATATCCATGGGCAGAACCTCTTAGGGCTACAAGTAGAATCTTCATGAGAGGCCTGTGAGGTACATGGCTTCCATTCAGGAAAGAAAAAGGCCATTCTTCTGACCACCATTCTTCTCCTTCTCATCTGGAGTCAGACTTGATCTGTCTCATCAACAGAGACTAGCCCAAGCATGAGTCCAGTCTAATCCAGCACTGAGGATGGGATCTGGGACATAGCCTCTCTAGGCCTCCTATCTGCTGATAAGGCTGGGCCCTGAGGGGATGGCAGGTCCTTCACCTTTATCAACATACATTTTTAGCCCAAAACAATAAGCCTCACTTTGCTCACCAGTTTATGTGGTGGGTCAACAAGAGAGGCTGAAAAGGAGAGGTTGAGGAAAGAGGTATCTGGGAAAGAATAAATTTCTCACTAAAGTTGTGATAGCCATTTCTAGATTCCAAGCAGACCTGTCTAGGCGAAAGCATGTTTTTGCTAAGCAAGGATATTCAGGAAAATCCCCATTGCACTGATGTTGGGATATCAAGTTTTGAAGGAGGGACAGCAGGTAATACCTTTTTCATGTTGGTCCCCATATAGTTCTTGGGTTCTTCTTTAAACTGAGGTAACCTATAAGATAGAGAGTCCCATGGACTGTCATTAGGGATAATAAGAAACCTCCCCCTCCATGCCAGCCACAGCCCAAAGATGCTATTCCTGTCTCTTAGGAATAGCTAGGAAGAGAAGCAGGCTAACTTCTCCTTTTTCAGAGCTTCATCAAAGAGCCACAGGAATTGGAGGATGTATGACATAGACACTTTCTCAAAAAGAAGGTAGTCATCAGGGCAAGGTGACTAAGTGCCCTTGGAGTGTGGAGGCTCTTTTCATCCTTAAACTGACTCTTCCTGCTTCACTTGGCAAGCATTGCAGAATGCCACGAGATAGGGAGAGGGCAGTCTATCAAAACCCCAGGAGACTGGGCACAGGGTGAGAAGTGAAAGGCAGGTTGAACTTTTGAAGCCAGGAAATCTGAGCCAGAGGAATAAGAAACTCTTTAGAGCAGAGTCCAGGGGCAGATCTAGTCTATAGATAATAAAGATTATTTATAGATCTGAGAGCAAAAAGAAATCCCAGAGGGAGGTTTTTTTAATAGACTATTTTTTAGAGCAATTTTAGATTCACAGCAAAATTGAGTGGAAGTTACATTAATTTCCCATGTAACCCCTGCCCCCACACATGTATAACCTGCCCCATTATCAATATCCTCCCCCTGGTGGGGGGCTTTAAAGCTCTTGCCTCAGCTCTTCTCAAAGTTAGTCTATTGAAAGGAGGTATAGAAAAGAAGTTAGGCATAGTATGAAAAGGTCTCCTAGGCGCTAAGTAGAGAGCCTTGACTAGGGTAACCAACAGTCTTAGTTTGCCCGAGACTGAGGGTTTGCAGGAACGTGGAACTTTCAGTGCTAAAATCGAACAATCTGGGCAAACCAATCATTGGTCACCCTTTCCTTCCCAACAGAAATCAGGCTGAGCTCTGGGAGCTCAGCAACCTGTTCCAGGCTCCCTTGAGTTTGGCATCCTCTCTGAGTTCCCCTTCCCAGCTGCTACCTGTACAGAAACAGACACAAGTTTGGGAAGCAGAACGAGGTCTGTCAGCCTAGATCAAATAACCTTCTGCCTCCTCCTGAGGCCAAGCTGGCTCCCTCCTCCTTCTCCCTTGATCAGTAACCCTGGGCCCAGAGAACTACCCCCATCTTAAATCCCATTGGCCTCTGATGTGGCTGTGGGGTTGGCCAGGTCCCTGAAGCGGCTGTATGGAAGCAGGCAGGCTCAAGAGGCCTGGGCAGCAGGGCTGAAGCAAACAGCAGCAGGTTTACCTTGTGAAGAGCAGCTGTACCATGTCTACGAGAGTGTGCTCTGCGGATTTTCTCAATAACTCTGCACAGGCAAAAACAAATAACACAGGTGTCATTACTTGCCGTGCTATTATCAGGAGGCTTCTCAGAGCAGACTCCCCTCCAAACCTTGTTTACCAAGGATTATGTCGAACTTATTAAAACCAGCTCTAGCTCAGCCTGGCAGCCATAACTTCACTTGCCCACTAGGTGGCACTACTGAGTCAGAAAAAAAGGTTGCACAATAATGTGTTCTTAGGGGTGGCAGACTGGTGTCAAATTCCAGAAACGCCAAGGGAGAGAGATTTAGTGCCTGGGCTGAGTTAGTCAGGGATCTGTCCTAATTCCTGCCCTGGCACAATGGACTAAGTTCTCTATTCTAGCTGCACAACAGTCAAGTACAGAGACTTCTAGACTCCTATGGCTCCATAAGGTAGATGATGGAGAAATCCTTAGCTTTCCATTTCTCTGGGTTCAGAGACAGCATCACATATTCATAGTCACAGACAATGGCTCTAGGAATAGTGAAGGAGCCAATATTCAAGTACCTACCACTGAGCCTCATTTCAAAGCAGATCCGAAAGCAAGACTGCATAATCTCACACACAGATTCATTGGTTAGGTGGGCACCCACTGGGGTCAGCAAGAGAGTCCGCAGCACCTACAAGGAAGAGAGAGAAGATACCGTGATAAACAAGACAGGCTGGGTGAAAAGAGGTGTACCTGAGGGGAGAGAAGCTATCTCTTGTTCCTCTAGTCTCCTACGGAAGCACTTGGAATAAAAAAGAAAGGTTAGCAAAAATGCTGACCTCACTTCATTTTGGCAGAGGGGTCTCCCAGAAACTTGTCTTGGGAACTGTGTCTTTACTCTGCATGACCCTGACATAGTTCAGCACTCATTCCAGCCGTAGCCCACGAGGCCCAACAGATGGATGGCACAGATATAGTCTGCCAGAGGTACAAATGTATTAAGGGCTTCCGGTATTTGATATCAATTCATTTAAAGCTTTTAATTATTTTCTTTAGAAGAAGCTTTTACTTTGGGTACCCGAGATGCTTGTTTGGAAACGAAGTAGCTTGCTAAGCCCCAGCGGAGTCAAAACACAGTTTTACACTGCCGGCAGACTTGACAGACTTGGGTAAGTAGAGCCAGTGGCACCAGCTCCTGGCCATTAGCCTAATTGCCCTTCCCTTCCATTTACCTGAAGGATTTTCATCAGGACAACCTCATCGCTGGCAGGATCCGTGCCCACAAAACGGGCGTGGGTAACAGCATCTGCCATGTTCTCCATGCCCTCTGCTGTGCCCTCATGAGTGGGATCTGCTTCAGCAAAAAAGGAAAGACTAAATGATGTCGAGAGGAGAGAGAAAAGACAAGATATCCTATCTAGGGGCTGCTTTGAGAGACTTTGGTTTTCTCTTCTCCAATTCCCTAACCCATGGCTCCTTGGGCTACCTGAGAATTTTTGCCTATAAATGGCTATAACAAGCTCCTCAGCACCAATTCCACTTTAAAAATAAGTGGTTCTCAAACTTAAGAATCAAAATCACTTGGAGGACTTGTTAAAAACACAAATTGCTGGGCCCAGTCTCAGAATTTTTGATTCAGCAGTCTAGAGTGGGGCCTGAGAATTTGCATCAGAAACAAGATCCCAGGTGATGTTAACACTACTGGTTAGGGGACCACATTTGGGGAATCACTGGTGTAAAGCTATTTATTTCCTAGAGAAAGTAAATGAGTTTTGGGCCTAGACCTTTGAATGCCAAGGTTATAGCTTTTCTCTTTCATGTGTTCCCCTTCAACACATCCTTCTCTGGTTGCTTTTGGAGTTTTGTGTTCAGGTGCAAGTGAGGTAGGGGAGTAGGGGAAGAAATAGACAGTCACTGCTGCCAACTCATCTGGGTGCTACATTACAGGAAATCAAAGACCTCTTCCTGCTTCGGTTTTATTCTTATTTAAAACAGTATGACATGGAGCAAGAATCTAGTTGCCAGCTTAAATAGTTATTAGAAGAGAAAAAGGACAAACTAAAAAGACTGAGAGCTGGTTACTTGGGGAGTAAGGGAGGGAGGGAGAGTTTCAACTGTGAATAAGAAAAGAAAAGAGAAGCTAGAGGTCAGACAACCTTTACCATGCTGAAAGCTAACACAAATGCTGCCGAGGGGGGAACTCTACTCCATGCATATGTTAAATATCCACAAGGAGTAGCCAAAGAAGTGGCCTCTATCAAGGCCTACAAGGGTCCTGCAGAACTATCTGGATTGTCCTTGAAAAGGGAGCAAAAGTAGGAAAAGGGGGCAAGAACATGACAAAATTATGCGACCGACAGAAAGTTGCCCTAGAGGTGGCATGGGGTAATGCAGGAGCACCTCCTAGTCTTATGGTGGGAATTATAAGAAATTCTTGCCATTTTCTCTCTCCTGGTACTTGAAGTTAAGAGTTCCTGAGCCTAAAGCTCAGGATTGGCTGAGAAACCAGAACATTTCTCTTGCAACAATGAGCCAGAAGACTCATTAATTTTGAGTGATTTTCATTTGTTCTTTCTTTTCTCTCCTGGTTAGTCTCTGACACCTTATCAAAAACTCTTTCTGTCCTATTTGCAGAATGCCTTTACTCAGCTTCAGGAGTGGCTGCTTTAGAGGTCATGCAGAAGGAAGCCAATTTCATGATGATATATAGTATAAGGGGTGAACCAGCTCCTATCACCCCAACTCTCCTTGTTTCTCCCACTCCGCACAGAAAATCCTATACAGGCATACTCGCCTTACTGCGTTTTACTTTATTGCGCTTCACAGGTGTTGTGTTTTTAGGAAATTAAAGGCAAGACCTTCCACCAGCAATAAGATTATGACTTGCTTTACTGCAGTGGTCTGAAACCGAACCTGCAATATCTGAGGGTATGCCTGTACTCTTAAGACCCTTGCCTGCATCCTCTCAGCCTTGTCAGATAGTCCTTTTTCAGGCCTCCAGGGCCCACAGAACGACCTTTCCTTGCACAGGAAATCCAGGTTCTTCTTAGTGTTGTGTGGTATTTCAGAGCTCATGAATGGCAGCCTTGCTCCCACCCCACAAGGCTCCTGGGGGTAATCTCCCTTATTAAAGTAGTTTAAGCTTTACCAATCTTATCCTCTGAACTTGAATGAAGTAGCAAAGTTAATTTTCTAAAAAGGCAGGTTAGAGTGATCGGTCTTTAGACGCACGCATGGCCCGCCAGCAAGCCAGGCAATCAGTGGCATAAATCTTGGTCTGGTAGCTGTGTGGGGCCAAACAAAAGGCTGGTCCTTGGAGTAAGACCTAAAATAATCCTAGAAGCTGCGGATCACAGGATTGAGGAGTAGGCGTAGTTTCTTCTAGAAGGGCAGCATAAACAAAGGAGTGTCTGGCTTGGGCTCACTTAGCAGACCTTGTCTTTCCCAGGACCCTTTCCTTAGGATGTCCTCTTTTGCTGGCCACTCTGGAGCAGACTGCAGGGAAATCTGCCAATCTCATCTCTCATATACTCCTTCCTGCTCCTTTTCTCATGCCCACTGCAATCACCACCTCCAGCATTCTCTTTTCCCACCACAGGAAACTCCAATGACCAGCTGGCCTGAGGTCTCCAATGACCCGCTTGTCTGCCAAGTCCAGAAAGAGAGTAACATCGTCAAGAGAGCGGAGGAAAAAAAGCACAGAGGGCAGCTGCTGGAGGCTGTGAGGAGAGATGACCTGCAGGTGGTGCTAAGGGCCAGGCTGGAAGTAGCTGGGCCTGATTCTTTGCTCAGGAAAAGTATGAAGCTAGGACTAGGACGCCTGGAGAGGCTGGTGCATCTATTCAGAAACTAGCTGGCACCTAGGATTCCTGCTCAGGATCCTGAATACTTCAGCTAAGCAAAACCAACTTTTAAGAAAAGAAAAAAATCAAAGGAGTTTCTTGCCCTGACCAAAGGCCATTTTCCTTTCTGACTAGTTACTGAGCTGCCTCTTTTCTTGTCTCCCTACTTAGAAACAAAGACAGCTGCCTGTTTTCTATGTTCCTCACCCTTGCACATGGGCTGACAAGAGGGGAAAAGGAATTCAGGATCCTGAGTGACAAGATCAACTAAAAAAGAAACCCAAAAGAGCCACCATAAACAAATTTAGAGATAAACAATAGAATGGATAAAATATTTGGGCAACATTAGGAGAAAATATTTGTAATACTGTGATAGACAATGGGTTAGTATCCACCCCCATACAAAAAAACTCCTACAAAATGATAAGAAAAACAAAAACAACTCAATAAAATAATAGGTAAAGGGGAAGAAATTCGAATGTTCAACCTCAAGGAACTAAAAACAAAAAAATAACAGTTTTCACCCATCAAATTAGCACAAATAAAGAATACTAATAATATTCAGTGCTGGTGACAGGGTGGGGAAATGGAAATTCTCAAACATTACTGTTGGAAATGCAAATGCTATAATCTTTTGGGAAAGCAGCCTGTTAGTACCTATAAAAATATAATAAGCGCATGGCCTTTAATCCAGAAATTTCAAGTACAGGATTCTGTTACACAAAAGGAAAATTAATAAAGACATATGAACAAGCATACTTATTTCAGCATTATTTACAATGGCTCAAAATAGGAAACCATCTAAATAGTAAATATTAATAAGATAATGACTGAATGAACAGCGTTATATCTATACTATGGAAATGATATGGCTACCAAAAAGAAAAGAAAAAAATCTTACCAGGGACTGAAGGGAAACGGTGTATTACTGTTTAATGATTAGTTTATTTTCGGTGTGATGAAAACATTTGGGAAATAGATGGTTGCAGAACACTGTGAATGTACTTAATGCCGCTCTATTATATATTTAAAAATGATTAAAATGGCTAATTATATATATATTTTTTACCACAATAAAAAAAGAATATGCAAACTTCCAATTATAAGATCAATGAGTTCTGGGGATATAATATACAGCATGATCACCATAGTTAACAATACTGTATTTTATATTTAAAAGTAGCTAAGACAGATCTTAAAAGTTCTCATCACAAAAAAAAAAAAAACTGTAACTAGGCGAGGTGATGCATATTAACTAAACTTATTGTGGTAATTACTTTGCAACATATACGTATTTCAAATCATTGTGTTGTATACCTTAAACTAATACAACGTTATATCAATTACAGCTCAATAAAACTAGAGGAAAAAGAATAAATCAGATGGATAATTGCATCTGTACATTTTTTAAGTTAATACTATTAAGTGAAAAAAGAAAATATGTAGCGCATAATCCTATTTTTATTTCTCTTTAAAAAAGATGGTACTCTCTATATATTCATATACATGTAGAGAAAAGTATAGAAAGATTCAAACTAGACTGTTAACATTATTTACCTAAGGAAGGAAGAGGAGCATTGAGAAAGAGGAGAGACCATTACTTTTCTTTTAAACACCTCTTTATTGTTTATCTTCTTTAAATAAGTATGCATTACATTAAAAAAAATACTTTCAAAACAAACCAAACCAAACCTCCAAGGGCACCCGCCATACCCATAACTCCTTCCAAAGCACAAAGATATCAGAGTCCCAAGAAATCTCCCCACCCTCCCTACTCTGTAAAACCTGAGTCAATTAGCATGATGAATAACCAATAACTCTACTTCTCTTCTTCAAGGAAACAGATGGCTGGGAAAAACTTTCCAGTATCACCAACTCATTGCCTAAAGCCTGACCGGCCCAGGAGAAGCAAGAAATGAAGCACTGTGGTCATCCAACGATGCCTGAGCTCTTACCTATGAGTGCATAGGACAGGAACTTGTTGACAGAGGTGAGCGCCAGTCCAGTGATAGGGCCAGTAGTATCTTCAGAGCGAATCACTTCCAGAAACGGTCGAAGGAACACATTGGGCTCAATTTCTGAGAGTTCTGCAAGAAAAGAAACAGAAACGAAGACGTGACATCTAACAAAAAACTAAACCCTAGAGAAAGGTCCTGTGTATCTGTGCCATGAGGCTAGAGTTCTTAGTTGCTGGGTCAACCTTCCTCTGTTTTATCTTGAATCAAATCCCAGACACTCATTTTATCTGTAAAAATTTTAGTATATAGTTCTAAAAGATTAAGAAGCTTATAAAACCAGAATATCATTATATCTAAAAAATTAACAATATGGTCAAGGTCACTTCTCTTAAGAGATATGTAGCACATCCCAAGAAGGTGAGGGGAAACCTTGAGGTTTACAAAACCTTGCTGAAAATAAGCCCCAAAAGAACAAAATGCTGCACAGTTTCTATTCATAGAGGCAGTTTTGTAATTTTGGAAGATCCTAACCACTTCTCCAAGTCTCCTTTCTGCCTAGAGAAAGCAGAGGACTAAATGCCCTGAGAAGAAGGGGCAATTCACAATCTTTATTTTACAGATGAGAAAAACAAAGCTCCAATAAAATACATCATTGGCTCTAAATTACAGATAAGAAGAAGAGCTGGGATTTGAACCCAGTCTCTACAGTATGGTTCCAAAACTTGTAAAACCATTACATCTATTTTATCTAATTGCTAGCACATATGCATGAATTTAGGAGGTCTAAGAAGCTACACTACACTGAACTTGCTCCCTACCCTACTCAGCCCAGGGTTTAATTTGTTTTTCTAGAGTCTGCCTTGCTTAGATTTTTAAGAGACCAGCTCCCTAAAAGGCTTCCTAAATAGGCCAGAAAGATTTAGAGACACAGATCCAGGCTGCCCACCTTTAAAGACAAAAGGAAGCTAGGTTTTCTGAGCACCTTCATTTTCATGCAAACGCTGCCAGCTTCCCATTCAATTCCAACCTGCTCCCCCACTGCTCCCCCCTCTCTCCAGGTAAACATTCCCTGGACCCGGCTGCTCCTCAGATTAATGCTTTAATTAATTGGCAGATTGGGTAGCATTTTCCAAGCTTGTCTGTACAGTGATCACATCAGCTGTATAAAACCTGCTTCTCATCCCCCACTGCCCCCACCTAGAGATGTATAATTTGCAGAAAAGAACTCAGAGAAA
>NW_006442207.1:12763323-12774928 GCF_000325575.1 Pteropus alecto
AACTTAAATAAAATACTTTTTCTGAACAGTCTTAACATTTTAAATACTTTTTAAAGGCACATTAAAACATTTAAAGTCATCTAGTCTTGCTGCTTTAGGAACACAACTGTATTATACACGATTTGGTCAGTCGTTTTAAAAAATGGTCATGGTATATTTGAGGTATAAAAGTCTAGATGGAAAAAAATCTTTGAGAGGCGAGACAGGGAACAGATCTTTTGAGTTTTCATATAACTGCTATTTCTATACTTGCTTCATGTCCTTTGTGCTGAAAAACTATGACAATTTTATAGCCATGGTTTGACACTTTCATGGCAATGTGCATTCTGTTTCTTTTTCAAAAAAATTTTTAATTTAGTAAAACTGACTCTTTTGGTATAGAGTGCTATAAATTTTAACACACATATATATAGATCCCCGTAACCACTGTGGCAATCAGGATACAGAACAGTTTTATTGCCCCAGAAAACTCCTGTTATCCTGTTATAGTCACCTTCCCCCCACCTCTAACCCATTAACCACTGATCTATTCTTTATCACCATAGTTTTATCAGGAAGGTCTTATAAATGGAATCATACAGTAAGCAACCTTTTAAGACTGGCTTCTTTCACTCAGCATGATGCCTTTGACATTCGTCTAAACTGTTGCATAGATCAAAAGCGTGTTCCCTTTTTGTTGCTAGGTAGTATTCCTTTGCATGCATGTACCATAGTTTGTTTATCCATTTACTAGTTGAAGGACATTTGGCTTCTTCAGCTTGGGGCAGTTTTGAATAAAACTGCTATAAACGTTTGTGTACAGGACTTTGTGTAAAGAACACTGGTGTCTCCATGTGGTTTAAATGTGCATTCCTAAAAGCTAGTGACAGTGAACTTTTTTGTGTGCTTATTTGCCATTCTTGTATCTTTTCTGGTGATATGTCTGTTCAAGTCTTTTACTCATTTTTGATTAAATTGCTTCCTTATGTGTGTTTAGAGACTTCTTTATGTATTCTGGATTCAAGTCCTTTATTGGCAATACAATTTTTCATAAATATTCCTCCCAGTCTGTAGCTTGTCTTTGCAATCTCTTAACAGTTATCTGGTGAAGTCCAGTACGTCAGTTTTTTTCTTTTGTGCATTGTGCTTTCGGTGTCATATCTTAAGTACTCTTTGCCCAATCCCAGGTCGCAGAGATTTTTCTTCTTTTCTTCTAAAAGATACGTAGATTTATGTTTTCATTTACATCTATGATCTACTTTGAGTTAATTTTTTTATAACATGTAATCAATGCCTTTTTAGATACCAAATTCTCCTTAGGACTGTACCATCTTTTGGAATGAAGGAGTTACTGAGGATTCTCTCTTGGGCTTCTGCTTTCTTTCCAGGGATCACCCTTTTTCCTATTCCTTGATTTTTCTGGGTCTTTCTGAATTTGAGTTTTTTAATGCCATGTAATGGAACACTCATTATTTGTAAGTTGACTGAACACAAAGTATTTCATTATAAGTGCCCATCTATCACAAGGAGGCATGTAGTCTGTAAAAAACATTAACTGTGCACCCTGGGCTGGAATGCAACTTTACCAGAATAATGCAGCTTTTGTATTGTGTGCAGTTGGGATAAAATGAGACAAAGAGACAGATATTGTTTGGGGAACAGGTGTTGGCTAAACCTGGGTTCTGTCCCATGTTTTCTGAAGTGGTGTCCCAAAGCTTTCAGGATTGCCTCTCCAGATTCGGCTGTCCTGAAGGTTCTCTGGGCGCCTTTCAGAGCAAATAATGTGGACTTCTCAGAGTACTGATGCTCTCATAACTTTATTTGTTCATTCTCCAGCTCATAGACATGTCTTAAGAGGCAACAATGGCAAGTGGTTCAAGTACTTGTCCTGGCCTTTATGAGTTACATTTTTTATGCCTTTGTTTTCTCCATCAGTGATATGGGAAATATCCTCTATCATAAAGTTCTTGAGCCTATTAACATAAAAGTTGGCTGAGGCAGAGTAAGATCCCTCAATCTTAGTGTCATTAAGAATTTCTGATATGCTACTGTAGAAACCATTTGCAGCTGTTGGAGAAAGGTGAATAAATAGGATTCTGTTCACTTGGGAGAGGCTGCTTACCAGTCACATAACTAATACTCTTTGATGATTCTCTGATTGTTCTCTGAAAGCTTTGGCTACTGACCCTTCAGTCTTTTCCCTCATCTGTAGACTTTGCTAATGTCAGTTTAGATTTCAGTTCTTCTTTATTTCCTCTTACTTTTTTTCCTTCAGGGCCCCTAGAGGAGACCTGACAGGGTGATAATTGATAATAAACCTATAATTGTCTTCTTACTGTTATCAAACAATAAAAATTTTTACTAGACTGCAAGAGAGGAATTTGAATTGAAAAAGTTGCTCTAAGTATAATGACTGCATAAAGCTGGGGTGAATTGTTCTGTTTTAAAGTATAGCAACAGAAGTTTTTAATTTCTCCTGGGCTTTCAAATTATCTGCTTATGTTTGGGCTTGTACAATGCATGAAGAAAATGGCAAGGCAGAGTAAAGGACCACAGGCACTCTGATTTGTCTGTATGTTACAACCTAATTGCTTTCCTTTCAATATGTGCCAGTTTCCTCTAGAAGAGAAAGAACTAGTGTTTAGAGTCGACATGCATCAAACTTGTGCTCTCCGTAAGACACATGGATCAGTTTGTCCTCGGGCTTCTGCAATATGTTTAAGGCTGGTCCCTGTGGGCCTCATTTAGCCCTACTGGCCTTGTTAAAAGGGCCTCACTCCTCCTCTTGGATTAGGAGGGAACCTGGGCAAACCTGATGCTTAATTTATATGGTAGTACTAAAATCGATAACAGTGTTTAGTCACTGGTTAGGAGAAGGAAAGGTGCAGAAGAAACTTCAATTCTAGGATAGCTGAGTTTTAAATTCTTATTTGCCATCCAAGTCATGCAGTTAATATATCTAGTAGTAAACCTGTAGCAATAGCCTGGCATAATATTTAAGAACATAATGCAGTGCTTAAGAGTATGGACTTTGGAGTCCAGAACAGTCCTGAGTTTAAATTCTATGCCTTCCACTTATTGTGTAATCTTAACTTCTCAGAGCTTTGGTTTCCTTATCTGTAAAATGAGAACAGTAATACTATTTCTCAGGGTTAGTTGGAGGATAAATTAAATAATCTGTGTAGAATAATGATGCTTAAAATCTACTAGCTGTTGCTGACATCTGAGGCAAATTAAGATTGTTGTCCTGGGCAATGGAATGGGATCTTTCTTGTAAGGGTGGTAGACAGCAGCTCCTAGCAGGAAGCTAAACTAGCTGTTTAGCAAGGTAGAAAACTTATTTCTCTTCTCAGGATTCATGCATCATATTGGAAAAAGTCATGTGACAAACTATTTTTCCCATGTGTATGCTCCCTTAAGTGCCTGTCTTATATACTCTGAAAATGAAGGCTAAATCCGACTTTAGGTAGCTCTATCCAACAGAGGAGATGGTACAAGTGAAGATTTCAGGAGTGGAGATTTACTGAAAGCAGCCTGCTATAGGCTCTATATACTATCAGAGATTTGAATCCTGAAAAAAGAAATCTTCCTATTCTCTCCCTAAGGAGAGATGGACTTGCTATAGGCACAGAGAGGTGGCCAAGGTCCTGTCAAAATGTTCGAACCAGAGAATATACATAAATGCCAAATACTCTTTCTTGGTCATCTTGAACATTTTGGGGCCAGATATCGAAAGAGGAGGAATTCTTCTGTCATCTCTGGCTTAGGCTGGAACCTCATGAACATGGCCTTTCTACAAACTGCTTAGCAAAGACAATTCAGGGAAAAATATAAAATTGTGATTTCTAATCCTTGGGGTTTTCAGACTTTCAGTAAAATCCAAGTTTGTATAAGTACAGGAATTGTTCATGTTTAATAAGAGTTAAATTTGTTCTTTTTATTCATAAAAAGCAGGTTAGGTTGGTTTTTGAGGGTTAGATCAGCTTGAAAAATGAATACTTCCCAAAGAGTTTTTAAAAGATTGAGTGTTAGAAATAATTTGCCTTTCTTAGTTTAAGGTGGCTGGTACCATTATCTTCTACTGCTGGCCCTAGGTGGATCCATGGACCCACCCTGTCCCTGGATCCAGTAGTGATTAAGCCATTACCATACTTTGCATCTAAATGGTTATAGTATCAAAGAAAATCTTCTCCCTCCCTTTTCTAAAGGCACCTTGAGAAACTAAGCATGTATTTGAGAAAAGAAAACAGATCTGGGACACTGTTGGGTGATAGCTGAAAAAAGAGTATCCACTGTCAGGAACTTAGACAAACAAACTGGGCTTGCCTTCCCCCCAGGCTACCTTTGTAACAGTCTGTCAGCATTGGTGTGCATTTACTCCCAAACCGCACTTTGCATTTAGAATAAGTTTTAGGGATCTAAAAGAGCTTTAAAGAATTTAAACTACTACCACCATCTTCCCTGGGAAAGCCCTATGGATGAGGAAACTATGATCCACAGAAGTGAAGTGCTGTGTCCAATATTAGTGACAGACCAAGACTGGGCCTAGCGCATTTCTTTATTTCATTTCTCCTGTTATATAACTCAGGGTTGCAAAGGCTTGTCTGGGTTTTACCCTTAAGCCTTAACTAGGTAATAACATTTCTGTGAGAGCTGCCCTTTGGCACTCTACTCTCAAGTCAGTTCCTAAAATCAAGCCTAAATCCCCATCTGACCATTCAAGGCCTGGAAATAAAGGTATGGCATGTGTAGCAGATATTCCAGAGGCTTCTGGAATCATCAAAGCTTAATTTTGCTCATCCTTCCGACCACTACTGCTGTCTCCTAGTGACCAAAAAGAGCACAGCTCCTTCCTACTGAATTTACAGTATCTCAGAAATTCCATTTGCAGATAGTTCTCAATTTTACTTTTACAAGAAACATTCCCGGGTATAGCATAGTCAGAAAAGTAGAACATGAGGGCCTAATACTTTCTCTTAAAATGGAATGTGCAAGCATAGACAGAAAAGCCAAAAACCAAAAAGCCTTTGTGCTCAAATAATTTTGTCCTGTGTCTCTGGGTAGAGAAATGTCAAGAAAAGTAAATAAACTAGGCTTCCGTTTTTATCGTGTTCTGATTTATTAGTCTGTTATACATGATCTACTTTGTGAATGATGATATTCTGTCTCCAGGAACATGAGCCAATGTTTGCAGGATGAAGAGCTAGGATGAGAGCAAGCTAGTGACCCTCTAGAAAACAAGAATGGAGAAGTAGGCTCTGAGGGCAAAGGGTCGAGACAGGCATTTCTGAAGCCAAATGGTGTTGAAATAATATACCACAAACCTTTTTCCTTGTCAGCGTAATCCAATTGAGAATGCCCAACTGCCCCTGATAAGAGTCACTCAGGAGTGAAGAGCCTCGCTACCAGGGAAAGCAGCTTATGTGTGCATTTTGGCTCAGGAATGTGCCAGCCCAATGCTGGCCAAATGAGAAAAGGCTGCTGCAGGCTGGAGAACACAGGCCTCCTGGGAGGAAGGTGACTGCTCCCCCCTGTAGGCTAAGAAGAGAGCGTTCCGTTTTGTCTAAAGACAGTGCTTGATGCCATATGGTGAGGCCCTTGACATAGATTATTGGAGAGGGTGGCAGCTCTGACTTGAAAAGAGTATCAGGATTCATCCCCTTCTGGATAGGTCACCTCATCATCTGAGAATACAGGAGAGTTAGGGGACATATGCAGATTCTCAGACTGACAATGGGTCAAACTGAGACTTCTCTGTTTTAATGTCATAATATATATGGGGAGTTGAGCTGCCTGCTCACTGGTGTTGAGCAGAACACCACCAAGATAGCTCTAAAGGGCTTCACTTTGCTCTGTGTTGAAGTGGCCTATAAGCTTCTCCAGATGGTTTAATAATTCTTGTTTTAATTGTTCTTATTTGGCACTGACCAGCCAGAAGTTGGACCTGGATTTGATTTTAGAAGCAGGTGGCCTGGTACTAGAAGGATCTCAAGTGTTCTTTCTCCAATGGGGAATTAATCTGTCCTCCTTGTATCCATTTCTTTTTTTCTTCCAATCTTAGAACATGAGCCAGTCAGCTTTGGAACACCCCACTACCTGACCTGCACTCTTTGTTTACTGGACTATTTGTGCCTTAAGGTTGACAGCCTTCCAGGGTGGGAATTTTGGCTGCTTGGCAGGGGTATCAGATGTCTCCTTGGTTGTGAAATTACTCATCCTGCTTTACTATGAGCACATCATGACACCTTTCCCCAGAAGAACTCAGGTAGCTCTTCTCACTCTTCTGAAGATCTAGACAACTGAATCTCAGTTACCAGGCAGGTTGAGCCAGAAAGTAGAATGCCAGAAACTTTTCTGTTCTCACTTCATACGAAGCAGTAGAGTTGAATGGCTAGAACAGATTTCGGAGTCAGATGAACTTGGATTTGATTCCTATCTCCATCACTTGCTAGTTATATGATCTTAGCTAGTGCGTAGAACTGATTATCCTTCCTAAGTCTCGTTTTCATCTTCAAAATGGGGATAATTATGAAGAGAGAAGGTATGTAGAGTTCTAGCACGCAGTGTGGCACAAGGTAATAAGTTGTAGCTGCTATTATTGTTATCTTTATCTCTTCTAAAACGGAGCTGAATATTTCAATCATTCATTTAAAAAAAGATGCCTATTCCTTTCTCTGATAACTTGTATGTATACCTTGGAGAAAACTAAAACCCTCAGAAATTAAAACAGCTATTTCAAATCGCACCATACATAAATAACAACCACCAGTTATCTTGGTATTTATCTTAACTTATATCCCTTTTAAAGTTTAGTAATCAAAGGTAGAAGACTTACCTCTGAAGTTTCTGATATTTACTTATACTTTACATTACAGTATTAAGAACATTGGACTGGGATTCTAGAGCTAATAAACCAGAATAGTAATCTTAGTTATATTTATTGCACATTTACTTTATTTCATGCACTGTACCACATTTTATATGCATCAAATGAGATAATTCAAGTAGTTGCTGAGCACATTGCCTGGCACATAGTATATACTCAATAAACGTTAGCTTTTGTTACTTATTTTTAAATGAAATTATCTTAATTCCCTAACAACCATTTTACGGGTGATAAAATAAAGGCTTAGAGAAGGTAAGTATCTATCGCACAACCATTAAGTTGCAGAATTGGGATTTGAACCCTACTTAAAGCCCTATATTTTCATCTAGTGCCCTAATCAACTGGTTTTGTGGTATTGTACAAATTACTTAACTTCTCTAAATCTTAATTACCTCTTTCATAAATTATTTTTAGGGCCTATTATTTTAGCTATAATATCTTAGGATTTGGAGGATTTTCTGGAATGGCTACTTGAAAATGAGGGCTTATTTTTATAGAGCACTATTACTCAAAGTATAACATGTAAACCATTTCGGGTTCACCAAGTGCTGCTTGGTCCACAATGGGGTGTATACAGAAACAGAGAGAGAGCATTTAGAAATTTTTATAACATCTTGACAAAACTATTTCATGTATGTTGATTCTAATAATAAAAAGTAGAGTTTGTATTATATCTGTGTTTTTTTAATTTTATTTTCTGGTAATTCGTTTTATGGTGGTTATAAAACAATGGGTCTGCAATGGATTGACATAAGAAAAAAGAAACTGACCCTTGACTACAATTCTAGAGGATCATCTGAACATCTTACCAAGATTATGAGTCAAAATTTTAGATCTTTTATTATTATTATGCATTTACAAAGAGGTACCCCTTAAATCAGAAATATGCTTGCTAGTGTTGTCCTGCTAGGAGCACAACCTCCCCTGCCATGTCCCCTCACCACCACCAAAAGCTGCAGGAGTTGCTCCTGTTAAGAGAGTTTCTGATGTTCCCAGAAATCAGCAGTTGACCACAGAGAGCAAAACTCCAATTCTGCCTAGACCAAACTCCCTAGGAAAAATTAATTTTACATATCATGCTTCTCTTTTTTTGGAGGGGTTGGGGGAGTGAGGGTGATAGTGAAGGTTTCCAGTGCGCTCATTAAAAAGTTCAATCCTTCTAGTTTTCTATCACTTTAAGTTTCTATAAAGCATTGACTCACAGAATTGAAGTGCTGGAATGAATGTATTTTAGCAGTCTCAGATTCCAACACCGAATCTGACAGATGAGCTTGGGTGTCATATGCCTAGCTATTGGTTAGGAGTAAGACCAATGATCTGTTATCCAATGACTGGACTGTATACTGAGTGAGGGCCATATCCTGAACCTCCAGAGAATT
The DNA here is from genome assembly GCF_000325575.1 of Pteropus alecto. Lineage (NCBI taxonomy): Eukaryota > Metazoa > Chordata > Mammalia > Chiroptera > Pteropodidae > Pteropus > Pteropus alecto. Next base: position 12,771,568 of record NW_006442207.1, read on the forward strand.
CTCCATGGGACTTTGTCCAAGCCTCTGTATGGTATCACTCCTGCTCCCTACAAGCCTCTCAACACCATATTAAGCTCTTTTTTCTTAAGAAGCAGATTAGCAAATCAAGCCTAACAATATATAAAAAGAATAACATGCCAAGACTATGTGAGGTTTATATCCTAGGTGGGAATGCAAAGCTAATTCAATACCTGAAAATCAATCTACCATATTAACATTCTAAAGAAGAAAAACCACATGATCTTACCAATGATAAAGAAAAGACACTTGACAAAATATTCATTTATGATAATAAAAGTTTATGGCTAACATCATATTTTGCCATGAAACACTGAATGTATTTACCCTAAAATTAGAAACAAGGCAAGGTGTCTATTTTCATAGTACCAAAAGTCCTAGCCAGTACAATGAGACAAGAAGAGGAAATAAAAGGCATGGAAACTGGAAAGGAAGAAATAAAACCATCCCTATTTGCAGGTAACATAATTGTCTACGTAGAAAACCACAAGAAATCTACACACACGCACACACACGCACACGCACACACACACACGTCCTAGAAAAAATATGTTTAGTGAGGTCACAGAATACAAGGTCAACACATAAAAATCAATTATATTTTTATATACTAACAATGAACATCTGGAAACTGAAATTAAAACATAATACCATTTACGAAAATGTCAAATAAAATTAAATACTTAGATATAAATCTAACAAAACACATATAGAACCTATATGCTGAAAGCTGCAATACAATGATAAAAGAAATAAAGATCTAAATAAGTGGAGACATACCATATGCATGGATTGGTAGGTACGATATAATAAAGCTATCATTCCAACTCAAACTGACCTATAGACTCAATGAAATTCCTGTCAAACTCCCAAGAATATTTTTTGTAAATATAGACAAGTTTATCATAAAATTGAAATGGAAAGGCAAAAGAACTAGAATACTGAAAACAAAATTGAAAAGAGAAATAAGTTGGAGGAATCGTACTACCTGATTTTAAAACTTAAAACATAGCTATAGCAATAAAGACAGTGTGATAGTGTCAGAGAGTTAGACACAAGGATCAATAAGCAGAACAGAGAACTCAGAATAGACTCACAGAAATATCGCCAACTGATTTCTGATAAAGGTGCAAAAACAACTCAATGGAGAAAGGGTCATTTTTTCAATAAATAGTGTTGAAACAATTGGACAATTATATGCAAAAACAAAAAAAATCCTCAACCTAAACTTCATATATTATACAAAAATTACAGTAGATCATAGATGTAAATGAAAACATAAATCTATATATCTTTTAGAAGAGGAAAAGTCTCTGTGACCTGGGATTAGGCAAAGAGTACTTAAGATATGACACTGAAAACACAATGCGCAAAAGAAAAAAACTGACGTATGGGACTTCGTTCGGCAAAAGTAAAAACGTCTGCTCAATGAGAGATAACTGTTAAGAGTTTGCAAAGACAAGCTACAGACTGGGAGGAATATTTGTAAATAATTGTATTGCCAATAAAAGACTTAAATCCAGAATATATAAAGAAGTCTCTAAACACACATAAGGAAACAATTTAATCAAAAACAAGTAACTACAGCCATACCACCCTGAACAAGCCCGATTCCATCTGATCTTGAAAGCTAAGTACTTGGATGGGAGACCACCTAGTAAGACCAGGTACTGTAGGCGTAAAAAATAAAAAAATAAAAAATTTAAAAATAAGAGATTGTAAGCTGACAAGGTCCTTGCAATTTGTGAGGTCAACCAAGGGTTGCCTCGCCTAAAAAAAAAAAAAAAATGAGTAAAAGACTTGGACACATCACCAGAAAGGATACAAGGATGGCAAACAGGCACACAAAAAAGTTCATTGTCACTAGTCATAGAGAAATGCAAATATAAACCACATGGAGATAGCAGTGTTCTTCACACAAAAGCCTGTACACAAATGTTTATAGCAGTTTTATTCAAAACTGCCCCAAGCTGAAGAAGCCAAATGTCCTTCAACTAGTAAATGGATAAACAAACTATGGTACATGCATGCAAAGGAATACTACCTAGCAACAAAAAGGGAACACGCTTTTGATCTATGCAACAGTTTAGACGAATGTCAAAGGCATCATGCTGAGTGAAAGAAGCCAGTCTTAAAAGGTTGCTTACTGTATGATTCCATTTATAAGACCTTCCTGATAAAACTATGGTGATAAAGAATAGATCAGTGGTTAATGGGTTAGAGGTGGGGGGAAGGTGTGACTATAACAGGATAACAGGAGTTTTCTGGGGAAATAAAATTGTTCTGTATCCTGATTGCCACAGTGGTTACGGGGATCTATATATATGTTAAAATTCATAGAACTATACTAAAAAAAGTCAACTTTACTATATAATAATTAAAAAGAAAAAAGGTATTGCAAGAATCTTAACCTACAAATCTTAGCCTATTTATACCAAGAATGGCATCCACATGACACTGTCCAATACTAAGCCCTGCCTTTCAAGACTGAAGTCTGAAGATATCCAGATTAGGTTTAAAGGAATGACCGCCTATGAAGGTGGACCTGAATTCAGAAACACCCTTTTCCCTCAAGGGTTTGTAAAAAGACTAGACTGGCATGGGGAGTCTATTTCTTCTAATCAATATTAGAAAATATTTAGCATTAGAACCTAGTCTTTTGAAATCTTCAGTTGAAGCAGCCCTCTAAAGAGAGATCACATTTCTATCAATTTTGACCCACTGAGCATGGTTAGAGAAACTACTGCTTCAGTATATTAAGTCAAAATTTGGTTTTGGGAGCCCACACCCTAACCTTTATAGTTTCTTGCTTTAACTTTTGGCCGCACAGAATTAGTTCCCCAAAGCTGAGGTAAGATAGAGGTATTAAAAATGAGAAAGAATTTACCAAGGCATAATTTATCTCCCATTATATTCAACACACAGGATACCAAATCCTACTTGGCTAAAAGCCCTTGGCAATATTAATGTCATTAAGGGAAGTGCTGACTTCTACTACACACAGCTTCAAGGAGAAAAGGTGGAGGTACAAAGCAAGAGTGGGGAGGGGCTTTCATCTGGCACTCAGACTAACTGCCCCATGCTCAAGAAGCATTTGGGCTACAAAGGCCCCCTCTCCTACATGAAGATGTTCATTTACCTGCTTCAAATGTACCAAGTCACAGTATATACACTACTATGTAGCCATGTCCTACAAAAGTCCAGCATCTATTAGATTAGGTCTGAATTCTGCTCCCAGCATCTCAGGGGGCTGGCATCAAATAGGGAGGTTGGAATAGAGTTTCCAACACCTGTTTCAGCTTTTTAAGGGTCTGATTCAGGCCACTGTGCTCTGGCAGCAGGA
>NW_006442207.1:12774955-12838716 GCF_000325575.1 Pteropus alecto
ACAACTTAAAGAGCCTAACCTCTAAGGGGAGGAAAAGATAGACTGGGGGGTAATGTCACTTTAAGAACTGTTTCTTTTAAAGTTTAAACACACATCTACCCTATGATCAGCAATTTCACTCTTAAGTATTTATCCAAGAGAAACTAAAACATATGCTCACAAAAAGATTTGTATAAGAAGGTTCATAGGAGCCTATTCATAACAGACAAAAAAAAAAATGCAAACAATCCAAATGTCCTTCAATAAAAGAATGAGTAAATTCTCTTACAGTTTATCCATACAATTAAATACTACTCAGTAACGCAAATCAAAACAAAAAGAAATAATGATACATGCAACAACGTGGATAAATTCCAAAAGCATGCTAAATTAAAAAAAGCTACATGTGAAAAAGCATATCTTATATGATCCCACTTATTTGAAATCCAAAACAAAACTAATCGATCATAACAGAACACAGAAAATGGTTTTGTATATTTGTGTGTGGGTAACTTAAAGAGAGCATGCAGAAACGTTCTATGGGTGATGAAAATGTTCTGTATCTTTTTTTTATGGTACTTACATTGGTTTATACAATTATCAAAAATTTATCAACTGAATACCTACAGTATGTGTATTTTATTGTGTTAATTATACCTCAATTTTTTAAAAAATAAAAGAGCTGGGGGCTTGGGGTGAGCCTCCCATACTTAGCATTATTTGGAGAATAAAGATATAGAAGAAACAAATTTGCTTCCCAACTCACCATTCTGGGAGCAGAGGCTCAACAGCCAGCTGAGCTGCCACCTCAGTGCCACTTGGGCAACCTTTGGGGAAAGAAGAGATTTGCAGGTGGTAACTGATATATACCCTCAATGGAGCCCTGTTGCTCCCCAAAGGAGTGTCACCGAAATGTCTTCAACAGTGTATACTTCCACATTGCTAATAGTATAATCGGGGCTCCAATTTAGAAGGAGAAAGTTCACATATAACAAAAGCTAGGCCCTGAGGATTTAGAACTCAGACAGCCTTCCAAAAAATTAAATCATAACCATAGTAATAGAAAAGTCAGAGCTCTAGTTCCAGAACTGTCACTACACTGTCATGGGGCCTTGCACAAGACATGACCTCTAAGCCACTGTTCTTTCTCTATAAAATGGCCTAGATAACCTCTATGTTTCATTTTGGCTCTACCACTGTAGAGCTAGTTCATGTGGCCTCCAGGATCAGATGGAGAAGAAAGTCTCATAATTCTTCTCAGCACTGTTAAAGAGACTCATCCTTTAGCTTAATGAAGACCTCCAGAGGAATTCTGCATATCATATGGGAAGATTTCTTCCTCTAACAAACCTGCATAGTTAGATTCGGGGAGAAAAGCAATAAATCGAAGATGTAAGAAGTTGCTTACATAGCAAACCCAAGACAGCACAAGATAAAAGAAGAGTAGATATCCTCGAAATCCAGTGGGAAGACTGGAGAAGAAAACAAATGTGTACCAAGTGCTTACTATGTGCAAGGTATGCAATATACTAGGTACCTTGCACACATCACTTCATTTCATTTTCACAAGGACTTTATAAGACAAGTTTTAATCTCCATTTTACAGATGAAAAACGGAGGTTCAAATAGGTCAAGTAACTGCCCAGGACTACCCAGTGGTAGAGATGGGATTTGAACGTAGGTCTATCCAACTCCAAAGTTATGCTTTTTCCTCAACCATTTGGCAGGAAATAAGCTGGAGATCTTAGATCTCAAAGGGGCCCTGTAAAATCCTAGTGTGATCTTCTTCTTGCAAATAACTCATTTCATTTTATCTCCAACAGCCTTTGGCACTACACAGAAGAAAGGGTTAAACCTACAGTTAGGAAGAGGAAATTCCCTGGAAAATTGAAACACATGCTTGTGGCTCTGACTAAATTTCACACCCGTTCTGTTGAGCAACATCCACAGTGTGTGAGAAAAGATTCCTTCTCCTTCTAATACCCCCATCCATTATGCACTCCATCACCTGCTGCCTTCCTTCAGACTAAGCTGAGGGGGAGGAGGGAAGGCTATACATCTTTGCTTGGTGCATATTTAACCCAGAGGTTAGTAAACCCAGGGCAGGAAGAAGTACCATGTGAAAAAAGAAAAGGAATAAGACTTTCTCATTTCAACTTGGACCAACATAGGAGGAAACTCTTATGATAAGCCATAATGAGGTAAGGAGTTGGACTTCTGCTAGGAAGAAAAGGGGAAGGAGGCTGTCCTTCCCAGAGAGTAAGCAGAATTCAGGAGAACATGATCAATTTACACCTGTTCCCTTGTCCAGTATTTTATGTTCAAGTGAACTCTGTATTTCTGTCCATGAGAGTTATACCTCACTGAGAAGAGCAAATGAGAAGGTGGAAACATTAATTTTTCTTTCTTTCTTTCTTTTTTTTTTTTTTTACCTCTGCTACCTCCCCTCAATCAGATTCCTCCTTATAAGACTGAATACAGTGATCTGGTACTAGAACTTGACTGGGAACCTAAGAGTCTAAGGGAGCTACCTGGTATAAAAGAAGGGAGAAAAAGAAGAAGGACAAACAAACAAATGCCATTATAATAATTAGTCTCCAAAATCAGTCCCATACAATGCCACCCCTAACATGCCCCTCCTCCAATGAAGAGGTGGAGCTTATGTGGGCTCCCCTTGAATCTGGTCTGACAGCTTTGACAGATACTATGTAAGGAAAGTAGCAATCTGGGACTTTCACAGCCAGGTACTAAAAAGGTTTTGAAGCTTCTATTTCTTCCGTTGTGTAGATATGAACGAACTACCATGTACAAAGTCTAAGCTACCCTGTGGGGGACAGGGGTCATGAAGAAAAGCCCTAGAGACTCAAGCATCACTTCAAAAGAAGCCACATGGTACCAGACATCCACACCACAGCCATATCTGACTGCAACTGCAGGAGACCCTAAGTGAGACCAATAGAAGAACTGCTCAGCTGAGCCCTAGTCAACTCACAGACTTGTAAGATATAATAAAATGGTTTTAAGGCACAGGTTTTTGGAGTAGTTTGTGATGTAGCAACAGATAACTGAAAATGAAGCTGGTAGTTCTTTTGTCCCTGGGCATATAACATACACTGTATTACAGAAATACAGGAGAATCTATTCAGTTTTAGTTAAAATAAGAGGAAATTATAATGCAGAAGGGGGAATCCCATTCCCATTAGCAATTGAAAATAAAAAATATCTAAGAATAAACTTAAGAAACTTATGACATATTAATGAGGGAAAGAAAAGCCAACAAGTTTTACTAGAGTCACAAAAGAAATCTTGAATAAATGGAGAAGTTTTCAAATGTTCTGGATAGGGAGGCCAAATATGTTATAAAACTGTCAATTCTCTCCATATTAACTTATGTTTCTGAATTAAAATCTCAACAGGAATTTAAAAAATAACTTGAGTAAGTGACTTTGTACTTCATGTGAAAGAATAACTTAGTTAAGGATAGCTAGAATATTTTTTAAAACAACTAATGACAGAAAGTTTGCAGAACAGAAAGTATATTACTAGCAAAAGAATAGGTAGGACAATATGTAGCATATGATATATAATAAAAGAATATTCAATAAATGGTCCTGTAACATATGACTAACTATTAGGGGGTAAATTCCTACTGCATTCTACTAAACAAAATAAATTCTGTGTGATAAAAAGAAGATACTAATTAATTCACTAAACAAACATTTATGCCAGTAGCTGGGCTAGGTAATAGAAATATAGTGGTAAACAGTGCAACGCAATCCCCATTTTCATGGAGTTTCCTGTGTAGTGAAAGAAGAACACTAGGCAAGGGCTCGCACAAGTATTATGAAGTGCAAGGTGCTAAGAGTGTTCGAGAGTTAAATATAAAAGCTGAAATTTATAATTGGTAGAATAAAGTGACGAGGTAAAAAGAATGTAGTGAATGAGATTCATCAACATATGCTTAGCATAAGAAAAGGATATGGAAGCAGAGATGAAAAGGCTGAATAGTGAGTGCCTTTGGAGAAAGTACCAATGAAAATCAAGCTCTGAATGGAAGCACCAGCTGGAGGATGAGAAAATAGGAAGACCACTTTAGAGAACACAAAAAATTGGAAGGGAAAATTACTTAAGAACTAATTAATATAAGATCATCTCACAAAGTCAAATGATATGATTTTCTAGATCAAAAGAACCTTCACTAAGAAACCAGCATAATGAATTAAAAGAGACCCGCACCAAGTGTTTTAGAACACTAGGAACAAAAAGACTGTAGAAAAAACTAGGTTAAATACAAAGGACTGAGAATCAATATGGCACCAGATCACTCAACATCAACACCGAAAATTAGAAGACAAAGAAGCAAAGCCACTATATTTTGAATGAAAATAATTTCCAAACTAGAATTCTATATCCTATCAAATTTTCAATCAAGAGTCAGTATAAAATAAAAAGTTGCAGATATGTAGAGTCAAAAAATATATATTTCACAGGTGTCCTTTCCAAGAAGGCTTTGGAGGAATTTTCTTAAGCCAAAATGAGAAAGTAAACCAAGAAAGAAATGGACAAAGGGTCCAGGAAAAAGGAGTCCAAAGAAAGTGAAGGGAAGTTCCAGAATGACAGCAGCACCTGATGCCTAGAGAGCAACAATGCAGAATAGAAGAGGATAGGAGGCTCTGAGAAGAGATAAAAACTGAATAAAAGAGCTGTGTGTCTGATCATGTGGGAGGGAAAACAATTCAAAGAGTTTTAAAAACTACATGTAGAGCTTGAGAAGAAATAGTGATAGAAACAGAAAACCAAATATATTTTTTAAAAAGGGAGGAATACTTGACTTGGTAGTGAATAATACTTACAATCTTAATAAGGTAAAGACTGAGTACTGATTTTACCAATCAGAGAGATAACTATATTGGGAGGATAGAGGAAGGAAAAGGGGAATAGTAAATACTGCAAAAGAGTTTTCTCTCCATCTAGGAGTAGGAAGTCAATAGATATTGCTTCAGATATAAAAATTCTATTTTTTAAAAAAAGGTGGTACCAGCATATTATTTTGAAAGATAAAAGTAAAAACTTGAACAAACAGTTAAAAGAGTTTAGGGAGGGGGACCTTAAAAGGTGAGCGGGGGGGACTTGGGTTATTTGCCTTATAGCACTATTTGACTTTTAAAACTATGCATTACCTAAATAGAAATAAAAATAATAAAAAGAATCTACCATAAAGAAGAGTAATAGGCAAAGAATTTTGTACAAAGATAGTTAAACTACATTGCTTATACTATTGAAAAACTGGAAATAATCTAAATAACCAATGTCAGGAAACCAAATAATTTTTTTTTTTTTGAAACATGCAAGAAATATCATTAGCTCTTATTTTCTAAGAATATGTAGTGATGTGGGAAAATTCCCATGATATATGATAAAAGAAAAACCAAAAGGCAAAAATATATAGAATATGATCCCAATTTTGCTATAGGGTGATATTGTGTGTGTACATAAGAAAAGATAAAATAGTATTATTTCCAGGTGACTGGACTATGGATGGTTTTTATTTCCATCTCTTTATATTCCTCTGTATCTTCCAAATTTTTCTACATGGGATATTATGTTATTTATAATTACTGAAAATTATTTTTAATATTTTTAAAAGCTAGTTGGAAAAAAGGGAAGATTAAGCAGCCTAATCACAAAGTTTCATGGAATATTATCACTAAGTTTTAGTAAAACTGTCACCCAAAACTTAACATAAATATTGATTTTGTTGTTCATGAATAGCTAAGAATGACTTTTACTGTAATCGTCTTATGAATATTAAATATGCACCAAGCAAAGTTGACCATGGCCAACTTAAAATTTTCTGGGTCTTAATTTATTACTTTTCTGTCTATCTGTCTGTCTATCTATCCATCTATCTCTCTAAAAGTATGGGAACTGGAAATGACTATAAAGCTCTGAATTTAATGACTACGATTTCTGTTAGGCATGCCAAGTGTTCCTACTTGTTAACTACAACAGTTTTACATGTGTAACTCACATAGGACCTAAATGGTGGTTCAGTTCCTAAAGCTTGTTGAATAGTCACTAATACTGGGATGAGACAGTATGATGAAAGGGGAAGGGAGGAGGAAATTACCTCAAAGTATAAGCAGGCCATGTCCTCATCTAAACTATACTCAATTAAAAACTGGAGGGGTAGAGCTTCTTAAGGGTTATAGATGTAATGTAACTGACAAGAGAATATTGTCTTCATTTGGATCTGAACTGGTAGGCCACTTTAAAAGAAAGTGGAAAGTAAGGAGTATAAACAATGGAGAGGATTACCGCTGCTCACCTTGCAGTAAAAGTAGGAAGCACTATTGCCACCATGATGTATCAAGATCCCTATTCCGGGTTAGTTCTTATCCATTGGTTCAGGGTACACAAGGTCTCTGCTTTGAATGCACTAACAAAACCAAGATCTTCCCAAGAATCTAGGCCTGGCTCTCTCACTACTCACTTTCTTGATTTCAGAAAAAATGACTAACCTTGATTTCCTGCTACCAGAATTAATCTCTTCCTTCTCGGTACTTCTAGAGTGCTATTGCTTTAGTAAAGCATATTCTGGTTTATGGAATAGCTAATTGTAGTCTGTAAGCTCCTAGAAGGCAGAGAGGGACAAAGATTCTTTGCTTTTGTATTAACTACAGTGTCTAGTTGAGGGCCATGAGCATAGTAGTGCTCAACCAATGTTTCTGAATTAGTTAAAAAAATCACAGGGAAATATTAAAGAAAACCACACCCCAATATTCCTATCAAAGACTTCTTGTCATTTCCAGGAAAAATTGGTAAAAAGTAATGTTTACAAGGAATAGAGCAGCACCTGAACAGAAGGTCCCCCCATATGTGACCAATGGCTGTTGGCCAAGAATGAGAGTTTAGAGAAGTAACATCTCTGAGAACAGCCTGCCAATGGTGATGGAAAGCAGCCTAAACTTTGAGGTGGTTATATTGGAGGGGAGATGGAAGAGAGGCCATTTTGTGCTTTGGGGAAAATTTTAATGAGAGGTTTCACAAATGTCAGGCTTGCCTGATTAAATGAAGCCAGCTAGGTAGATGTTTTTCATATTAATGCCATCTCTGCTAAAAGAGCAAAGAAGGAAAAGAAAAGGAGGTTTGAGAAAGGAAAATGATAAACCTCAATATTTACAGAAGAAATTTTGCTTCTGCTAGCTTGGGCAAGGATATCAAAGAAGAGAACTGTTATCTGGCAGGCTTGGCGGCTCTACCTCTTTGCCCCTTTCAAAAAGAAAAATTTAAGCCCTGAAGCTAGGAGAGGAGATAGACCAGTGTACCCAGTGCCCTGCCTAGAGTGTCTACTGATTAAGAACTCAGAATATAAGCAAGTCAAGTCATAGAGAAAGTTCTATTTCAATAGTTACTCTTAAACGTAAAAAGAAGAAAAAGTGTAGGAGGGAAGTCATTCAAATAATTAATATGTTTAAGGATTTCTTCCTCCTTAGTTTGAGTCTATGTCTTTAGAGTTTTTATAGTTTCTGCTACTTAAATTAAAAGCTAGGGTTGGGCAAATGCTGTTGATTAGAGAGCTCAGCCTCCTTTTGCCCTTGTTTCTCCCCAGCCTAGCCTGCAATTGTATCCCAATCAATCAGCATTAATACAGATACACAGAGGTATTTATTTGCTGCTGATTCTGCCTGGCTGTATTCAGACTCGATCTCCATGTGTATTTAATAAATCACACTAGTTAGGTGGACAGGATTATTTCCAAGTCACCTAATGACTATATCATGAACTGCAGCATTAAAGGGATTAATATTAATCTGAGCCGTTGCAGTTCAGTGGGAAAGGCCAGTTCATTCTCCAACAGGAGCTCCGGCCGGAAAGAAATCCTCAACAAGACGGGGAAGATTAATGAGGGCTTCTACATTCTGCCTGCAAATCTTCACCTACCAGGGTGTAGGGTAGTGAATCCCAGCCCAGACGAGCTCATAAATAACCCACAATATCACAAGTATTTGGGGCAGCTGAGCACCAGCAAGGGCGGGCCAGCTAGCCCTCTCCATCTTCTCCTCCTGTAACCCACACCACCGAGATGGCACAAGAATTCTGCAGGCCTACACAGTGGCCGGTTTTGTTTTCTTTCACGTAAGGGCCCACACCTCATAAATCACTTTCTTATTTCAGGAAAAGAAGAGTACTAACTACAGTTTGGACTTGTGTATACTCAGAAGAACATAAAGCTTCTTGTTGTAGTGTCACTTCCCTAAAACTGAGAAAATAACCTAGTCTCCATAATACAAGGAACCTGCTTTCAAGTCATGAAGTCTTTCCTTTACCCAGAGGCACAATGCCTCTTCATTAACACCCACAGTATGCTACCCTTGCATAGGCCTCTGGAATGCACATTCAGAACTACTTTTTTGGTCCTGACAAAGTAAGCACTGACTAGGAAGAACTATATCCACAAGACACCATAGGAATCAGCATTTTCTTATGCCTTGGCCCTAATTCCACCATTAGGAGACCACCAAAATGAGCCAAGTCAAGCCTCAAATCTCCATAGTATGAGGCGCACCTTTGTTTTAACTGGCTTAGGATGCAAACTAATGGTGTCAGTGTGAGATGTAGACAGAGAAAGCAACAGGCCACAATTAAACTCAATTCACTGGAAACCTCTTCTTCCTCAATGACTCTGTAAGCACTTGAGGAAAATACCTGAAGCAGAGTTTCATGAGCAGAGTTGTTTCTGCTGAAGAAACCAGACTGAAACAGCTCTTTCTACCTTGCAGCATCACAGCTTCATAGTCTAGAACTCCAAAAGTATGGGTTTACTCCAACTAAAGACCCTTTAAACTGCACAGACAACAGTGGATCAGTCGCCAAGATTCTCCTGCAATGAATGAGACTGCCAAGTAGAATAGTTAGGCCCCTACCCACAAAGGTTATTGAACTAAAAGCTGAACTTCAACAGCATTAATATATAAGTGAACTGAGGGCATGGGGTCAGGTTATCTGAAGTTTATAAATGCTTGCTAAGCAACTTAAGCATAGAGCTGCCGTGGCTGCAGCTGAGAAGGGAAGAGACCCATCAAGTGCATTATGCCTCACCTCCACAGCTGAGTGGGGACAGAGAGAAATTTAAGATTTTCCAAGTTTATAAACATTCCACCTTAACAAGGAACCATGTCTAAAAGTGGGGCCCACTCAAGTTCTTCATTAAGTAAAGGAGGAGCTGAGGGAATTGTGAAGGCTGGATCTCTGTTTTCCAGTTAAAATGCAAAGGGAGAAAACTCTCACTTGCTGGGAAAATGCCCTGATAAACTAGGGAAACTATAAACTCTGTTTCACTGGAGTAGTTCAACTTTAAAGAAATGCGCAGGGCACAAGAATGGTTGGTTCTATAGCCAACAAAGACAGTTTACTTGAGAGGGAACAGAAGAAAATTAGACCCATATCCACAGTTCACGTTTTCCTGATATCTAAGCCAGGATGGTTATCAATGAAGTTCTCAAGGAATTGATGGGGTTAAGTGACAGGGGCTTTCTCATCACCCTTACTAAACCAAAGCTCATAAGCTCCCATCAGACACCCAAACCTCATTCTCCACAAGAGATACATTGGAATAGCAGCATTAGATCATCCTGGAGAAAAAGACAGGTATGTGCAGCAACTTTTCTTGATAGTTACAAAAGGCTTAATTCTTTCTCTCTACCTACATTCCCTGTACCATTTCTTCATCTTCCCATTCCCTGCAATCTCTCTTCCAAGAAAATTAACCATCCCCTAGAGTCCAAAGTCTGTTTTCAGCCAATCAGCCCAACCTAAGCCTCAAGCCAATGGCCTCATGACAGCTAAAAACATTAATCAGAAGTGTTACTATGCTAAGATCATGTGTATACACCACAGCAATCTGCTTAGAGCTTCAGCCCCAATACAGAATGCTTAGGAGTATTTATAGTACTTAAAAGCTCCTCTGTCTCTTGCCAGACATTCCTGTCCTTCTAACAAATAAGTCCTCCAACCTTTAGAGGACAGATGCTCCCCAGACATAAGGAATCTGTACTGCATAAGTCTATGAGAAGGAGACTTCTGTAAGCAGTAGCAAACTTTCTTTCCTCAAAATACTCTAAAAGAGAGCATCCTGCACAATGCTGAGTCCCCAGGCCATCATGTACACAGGAACAGGGCCATCCAGCAGGATGCATCAGGCTCCAGGAATGCTGAAGTCTACATATTTGCCATTCAATACCAAAATGGCTTTTCAAGTTCAATCAGCTATAAATGTTGCTTTGTTTTAATTTTCCACTGAACTTCCTGGAACCTATTATCCAACTGTCAGGGATGTATATTTAGCAAGAGCAACATGGCCTCTTTGCCACTGCCCCACTGCTCATGTCACCTCTAATAAATAGAAAATCAACCCCTTCCTCAACCCCTGTGGCTTGAGGCTGATAAAGAATAGTCTTGGTATAGAGTCTACAAACTGACTAATTCTGCATAGTTACCTGCAAAACCCAAATCTCCCCTAGGTTAATGCTACCACAAGGTTTTCTATCAATGCCAGGAAAAAAAACAAAAAAACAAAAAAACACAACAACGACAACAAAAAACCTAGTGTTTATACTTACCAGAATACAACCATGCATGTATGCTTCTATTTTAGGGGATGCCAGTAGTAGAAATGACCTAACAAAGACCAGAAATCTAACACAGATTAATAGGAATCACAACCAAAACAGGCATGGCAGACTTTGAAATATTCAATGCTAATATATCATATTTAACAGAAAAGATCTGAAAAACTAAAATCAGGGCTAAGAATAATAAGCAGGGCACATATAAGACTTCAATTTCATCTCAGGAAGCTAGTTTGAAAATATAACTTCCTCTTGGTCAATAGAACACAAGGCACAACTTTTTCCACTCTGTCAAGATGCTTTTGCCTTTTCGAGCCAGACATTTTTTACTCTGACATCAAACAGTAAGAAAAGACTAAACTTGAATGAGAAATATGTGTACCTTTATCGCTTTTCCACTTCTGCCAATTACAAATTCACCTAAATCCAAGAACTATCCACATGGCCTCTTTCCAGTTTCACAATATTCAACACAGCTCTTTAGGCTCAATAGAAAAGACAAGGCCTATATATATTTAAAACACAGGTGGTCATATTTTCCAAAATTATACAAATAACTAAAAATCATAAAATGAGATTTTTCTATAACCTAGAAACACAGAATAAATTAAACTAGAATTGAAGGAAGTTTTTAAGCCTAACTCAGCATCACTAAAGTAGCTTCTAATCAAAGCTTAATGACCACAGATCTAGAATAGGGAGAAAATTCAGGCGGACAAAATATATCATACCTTTCATTCAACTAAGAGTGAATCCTGTTCCAAGTTCACAAACAAGGACACATAAAAATCATAACTAGAAAGACCAAAAATTCTCAAAAGAAAGAAAAAAGCAGCCTAATTCGAACAAATATAGTGTACCAGAGCTGCTTATCAGCCATGGAAGGCAGGCAAGTAATATCTTACCTATGAATGAGGATACTGAGACAAAGCTAAGAAAAGCCACAAACTGAGCTGCCAAAAGAGAAAAAGTGAACTTCATATTTACAACCTGTGGAACCTGACTCTGACAGGGAGGAAATCAGTATTATCAGGGGGAAATAGTAGACCTCCTCTTGCCATTTCCTTTTAGTGATCTGACACTCATTTCCCTAAAGACCATTTTATCAGTATTGATGACCAAAATAATATATACCCTTGCATCTAAAGATTTAACATTTACTATTTCAATTATTTAAGAGTGACTCTGAAGATCCAAGACAAATTGTAATTAATAACTTTTCTGAGACAAAAGTTTGACTCCTGCTCAAAGGCTAATTTGTAGCACTAAGTTATTTAGCTAGTGAGCTTAGCTGACAGCTCATCATCTGCAAATTTAAGTCCTTCCCCCCATTTTAAAAAACTGTTAACATATATAACATCATTAAATGAACAGCTCAATGAATTTTTACAAACTTAACCACCCATGTAACTAGCACTCAGATCAAGAACAGAATACTAACAGGATCCAGAAGTCCCTATCATGACTTCTTCCAGTCACAATTCCTCCAAAGGTAACCATCATCTTGACTTCTAATACCACTGATTTGCTTTGCATAATCAATGCAAAGCATCTAATATACAAATGGTATCATGTAGTATGGACTCCTTCGTGTTTGGCTCCCTTTGCTCAATATTACATTGAAAAAATTAATTTGTGTTGTAATACGTTGTAGTTCACTAATTCTCCTTGCTGTATAGTATTCCATTGTGAGAATATACCACATTTTACTCATCCATTTTATTTCTGATAGACATTTGGGTAGTTTCCCTTTTTTGACTTCTATGAACAGCACTGCTATAAACATTCCCATACACGTCTTTTGATGAACGTATGTTTGAATTCCTATTGTGCATATCCTTAGATATGGAATTGCTGGTTCACAGGGTATAGGAGTATTGGCTCATTGCAGTCATTCTGCCCTATGTATAGCAGTATTCCATTGTGGCTTTGAATTTCTCTAATGCCTAGAATTGATCAGTTTTTCTTATGTTTACTAACTATTCGGATATTCTCTTTTGTGAGGTATCTGTTCAAGTCTTTTGCTCATTTTTCTGTTGGAAAATCTGCATTTTTCTTATTGATTTATACAAGTTCTTGTAGAGACTTTTGTTTGCCAAGTTTCGTGGTTTGTGAATATCGCTAGAAATATTCCTCTCAAAAATCAGGAGTGTACTGTATTTCATACATGTCTCTACCATTCTCTGGATAAAACTCGAGCTCAATTAAGCTCATATTCCAATTTTTATCCAGTAGTTCCAACCTCTGCTTCTATCATCCTGAGGCCCTTGGCATCTAAGAATAGTAGAAAGCACTAAAGTGTCAGGTCCCAATAAGAGCGACAAATCATCTTCCCAATATAACAGGAATAAAGTGTGGGGAAAGAGGGATGAAAGCCCCTATAGCACATAGGCCTGATTAGTAAATGGAAATTTTAGATAGCCTCTGAATAGAATCCTTTTTCACCTTTCAAATAATTTACAACTTAATGTCAGCTAAACTTAGTAACTTCTCCCATTTGTCCATGGCAAGGAGATTCCTGGCTGGCTTTTCATGGTCATTACAGGCCTTCTCATAGATCCCTGAAATATAATGTGGCCATCAAAATGTCAGCACTTACCTGCTGCCCACACTCTGGACATATGGTCCAGCTCCCACGTCAGTGACTGATAACATAAGGAAACCAGACTAGCTTAGGATCTGATTCAAAAACAAACACCTGGTAATGCCCATGTTCTTGATAATATAAGTTAATAATGATAATGTGGTCAACTCCTTGACCACATCAAGAACTACTTGAAGTGACAGTACCTCCAGAGCAATCATATAAAGGTAGAAGAAGCAGCATTAATAAATAGGAGCATCCAAGCAGAGAAAGAGCAGTAATTGTGTTGATGAAAATTCTCATGCTCAGAAACCTTCAATGATTTCTCACTTCTAACTGAATTAAGAATAGAATTTTAGAGTTGTAAGGAAAACAGGTACTCATCCAGCCTATTTCGCATACCATTCATGTATGTGTGTTTGAAATTCAAGTCAAGAGAGGTTAAGTCACTTACCCAAGATCACACACATAATTATGACAAAGGCCAGTATATCTCAAGTCTTCAGATTTCAAGTTAGGTATCTTTTCATTCTACCTAGTTGGCAGTTAAGACCCTCCATAACATGAATCTAGCCTACTTGTCACCCTCCTCTTCCACTAGACTCCTTGCTCTTCTCTAAACTCTGCACTGTCCTACCTCCATCCTTTTGGCAGGAGTGCTCACCTTTTACTCCTTACCTGTCCAGAACAGTACCTACCTGACATTCATTAAATGGGATTATCTTTGTATTCCACAAAGCACCCAAAAGTGTCTGGCATATGAAGACATTCAATAAAAATTTATTGAAATGACCTTTAAAAGAAAAACATAGTTGAAAAGACTTCAACTGGAGTGGTACCTCTTAGCACTATTTCAGTGAGGTGACCAAGTTTAAAGCTAACACTTCCTCAGGCATGTGGAACCAAGAATGTGAATTCATAGAGAAAAGGAAGTTTTAACACCAGAAAGGAAACTAAGTATCACAGGATAGTTCCATCATTTTATAGGTGAAAGAAAATGAAGCACAGAAAGGTCAAGTTATCTGCCCAAGTTCGCAGAGATTTAGAATGTAATAGGTCCCTTTGAGATGCTGATAAGGTATGGATCTTCTCCCCAGAAAAGTGTGTGTATATGTGTGTGTCTATATACATGCATATACAAACACAATTCCACATATAATTTCAGGGTGTCTATTAATCCCCTGAATCCCATTCTTAGACCAAGATCAGAAACGTCTAACCTCAATCCTTCTTAAACTATCTCTTATATAAAATTTTATAAATTTACTTAACTACACAAGGAAGAACTTTTTCTTATACCTGATTCCAATGTTAAGATTATATTCCAGAATTCTAATATTCTAAGACTTGAAGTTCCTTCTTCATTTTATTTTACCCTTCTCTGAATGTTTTTCAGATCTCTCTCTCTCTCTCTCTCTCTCTTAGATGCTACAACTGGAACCACATATGGTATTCAAGGTGTTGGCATGCAATAATTTTGTTTTCAAAATCCTGTAGGATGAGGCCCACCATTATAGGGACCTCTTTAGCGATAGAGCAAATAAGAAGCCAATGTATTCAGAAAACAGTCTACATTCCCTTTCTGAGTCACAATATAGACTACAAAAGGTCAATGAATCTTAAATATAGTTTAGATTTCCCCCCTAAATATATATTAGCTTAAAATTAAGTCTCGTGTACCATTTTTCTGTTTGCATATATTTTTGTAGTTATTTTATTCCCATTAGAAGAACTCAATTTTATGAGAAGAAGGAGACTTCGTTGTATGGTCTTTAAAGACAGTAGCTTTGGAATCAAAATGATCTAGATTCGAATTCCAGTTCTGGTACAACCATGGCAAATAAACTTCTTTAAGCCTCAGTTTCCACATCTGTAAAATGGAGATTTTAAAAACTCTAACTCTTAGGCTTGCTTGAGAATTAAATAAAATAGTGTACTTAAAACATTCAGATAAGAATAACTAAGAAAATTTTTGAAAAAGCTAGGCACTGAGAGGGTACTTGCCTTGTATATTAAAATGTATCATAAACAACAAGAATGTCAGACAGAATTCAGAGTACTTGGTAGAAAGTTGAATCAAATGATTGTTAGGGTCCTTTACGATTTTAATGCAACACCTTAGCTTGGGGAACCCTGAGACTGCATGGTATGAGTTGCCTGAACATATGACAGGAAAAGGCTTAGACACATCCTAACTCTTAATGTATTCTCACTCAGGTATAGCAGCATCCGTATGGAAATATCTTGATAGCTGAAGCTGTGTTAACATAGTCATCAAGATTATCTAAAATTTCAGGGAGGCTGTGTAATGTTTTTCTAGGAAAAATCTGTATAGATATCAAAGTCATTTTACATCAGGGTCATTTATGGTCAATTGATTTTGACAAGGGTGTCTAAGACCATCCAATAGGTACAGAATAGTCTTTTCAATAAATGATGCTGGGGCAACTAGATATCCACATGCAAAAGAATAAAGTTGGGCTCTTATAACCTCCCTAGCTGTTTGAGGGTCAGCTGCCATCATAAACAACAGTAACCATCTAGACCAGAAAGTTCATGACCAATAGACTACTTTAGCAGAAACAAATGGTCATTGACGTCCTTCATCCTGGGAAAGCAACAGTATCTCACACAGAAATTCAGAAAAAACTTACCAAAATGTACAAAACCACACCAGATGTCATCTTTGCATCTAAGTTCAGAACCCATTTTGGTGGTGGCAAGATAACTGGCTTTGGCATGATTTATGATTCCTTGAATTATGCAAAGAAAAATGAACCTGAACATAGGCTTGCAAGACATGGCCTGTATAAGAAAAAGACCTGAAGAAAACAGCAAGAGGACTGCAAGAACGGAATGAAGAAAGTCAGGGGGACTGCAAAGGCCAATATGGCGCTGGCAAAAAATAGAGTTCAAAGATTTGTCAGTGACTTTATCTGCAATGATTGTGCAGATATTTCATGAGGATTAATAAACTTAAGAACTTACAAAAAAAAAAGAATGAGAAGAAAACATAGGTGTAAATTTTACATCAGGATCTCTCAATCTCAACACTAACAAGAGTTTGAGACAGATAATTCTTTGTTGTAGAAGAATATTCTATGCACTATAGGATGTTTAGCAGCATCCCTCCTGGCCTCTGCCCACTAGATACTAGTAGTATACCTGTCTCCAGTGTTGACAACCAAAAATGCCTCAAGATATTGCCAGATTACCCTTGGGAGGCAGAACTGCCCAGTTGAGAATCACTATTTTAGACTAAATGATGCTTCTTATCCTCCTCCCTTGCAAAATTACCAATGTCTATGTCATGACTATCTGAATGGTTATTTGTTTAGTAGATGAACTCTAGGAACTGTTCTGAAAAGTCATTTAATACTCCATAATCTATCATTTTGAGGTGATCTCAGGACCCTGCCTAAGAATTTAGCCTCATTTTGAAAGTAGTCCCATTCTGAAAAGTTTTTAGTCCAAACCCTTCCATTAAAAGGTCACAGATCAGTATAATGATTTTTTTTTTTTGGTGGGGGGGATGGCATTTTTTGTTAACAGCTTTACTGATATAATTCACATGTCATATAATTCCTCTCTTTAAAGTATACAATTCAATGTTTTTTGGGTTTTTTTAGTATATTCAGAGTTGTGCATAATGATTTTTGAGGTTAATGATTCTCTTATATTTTAAACCCTTGTTCTAACCAACTACTACTCAGCATAACTACCAGGAAACTAAAAACTAAACCAAAATCAAAGCAAATCAACAGGCTAATCACATTGGCATTGTTTCCTCACAACGTAGAAAAGAGTAATGTTCCTCATAGCAATCAATGACTTAGCCATATATATACAAAAAGACAAGCTATGAAACAAATCTAATGATGAAGCTTTGCTTGAAATTTAGTGTCAGTACTCTAAAGAAATTTAAAAAAAGAATAAGTCACTCCTAAACCAAAGTCCTATACCAAGAACTCTGAATGTTCTTTTTCTCTACTGTTTCCTGAATTCCAGTGTCATTAGCTAAAATGAATATAATTCACAGACCAGTAAGTGCTAGTGAGACTTGTAAGTAACTAGTATAGCAGGCATTATAAGGTCAGAATCCTTTTTACTGTTGATTCAACTTGTTTTGATTCAGGTTCAGATCTCTTGTACAAGACAACAAACTTACATGATGGAAAGGTCAAGGTTTCACTTTAGAGCCTCTTTTTCACTGCTAGTATAACTACAATGCTACTTTGACCTTAACTTTTTTTAGCTCTTGAATGGTGTTTGCCCTGCTACTGTCACTGTCTAATCCAGAGACAGTGGCTGGCAGGAGGAAATGACTTTGGAATCCACAGCTGTTATACAGACCAGTTACCATCTTCCAAGTATGAGAACCACTTCCAGCTCCTTCTTTGATCAGTTTGCTCAATCAAAATTTCATATCTCATCTGAAACCAGTGAAAGGAGCTGTGGCTTCCAAGACCAAAGCTATTTTGTTGAAGAATCATATCAAGGGAACTGTACATGCATCCAGAAAAGCCAGCTGCAAGATACTCCAGAAATACTAAGCCTAATCTCCTACCTTCCAAAAGACCTCAAGTCCCCTGCTGAGTCATGTGAAAACACATACTCCATCTGACTCACGGTTACTCACTTTTCTGTTTACTAACTGTACCCATGCAGACGCTGTGATAGTTTATTTTACTGTCCTTTCAATGAAAGTCACTAAATTTAATATCATACTTTTAATGATAAAAATAACAATAAAACAACCATTTAGTCATTGTGCAATCCATACCAGGTACTGTGATAAATACTTTAATAACATTATCTTATTCTTAATTTCACAATGACCTTATGAGAAAAGTTTTATTACTATCCCCGCTTTTTACTTTTATTTTCTAAAATAAACATACAGTAAATTGACTTTTTTTTTCTTTTGTGTACTTTTCTAAGTTTTAACATATAAATAGAGACATGTAACCACAATAAGGATACAGAACAGTTCCATCACCTCAAACATCCCCTCATAATCTGTTCCCTGGCCCCATAGTTTTGCCTTTTCCAGAATGTCATATAACTGAAATCATTCACTCAGCATAATGGCTTTGAAATCCATCCAAGCTCTTTTGTATATCAATAGTTTATTCCTCCTTACTGCTGAGTAGTATTCCATACTGTCCTCATTTTATAGGTATGGCAACTGAAGCTCAGAAAAGTTAGTAACCTACTGAAGGTCACCAAGGTGAGGCCAATATTCAAAAACCCAGGTCTCAGTGGCTCCAGAACCCATACTCTTAACCACTATACTATAATGTCCCTTATTAGTCTAGGCTCTCAAAAGAGCAGTCCATAATCTTGATTTAAATATGAAGGACTCTTCTGGAACAACAGAATAAATGAGTTTCACAGTTACCAAAAAGCAGGCTGAGAATAGTTTGTCCAAGATTATTAGCAATGATTCCAAAGCTCTTAAGGGAGCATGATATAGAGGTAAAAGCAGGAATTATCATCAGGCTGAGGTTTAGAATTCCAGTTCTGCCACTTATTAAGGATGTGTGAGTTTATACAAGTTCTTCACTTTTTGAAAACTCAGTTTCCTCTTCTATAAAATGAGTATCATATTATGTTGAAATATTCTTGGAAGGATAAAACGAGATGATATATGTAAAATTCCTGACACACAATAATATTATTACCATCTATATTGAATAGAGCCAATAAAGTCATGCCAAACAAAATATCTACTAAATATACAAGTCAGTATTTATTAAGCTCTGAACGATGTAAAGGCATGTCCCCTAACTACAAGGAGTATATATTCTAGCTAAAGAAATAAACAATTTCCCCAAAATATAATTGAGGCCATTATATATGCTAAGTTGTATGGATGAATCTACAAATAAAATATAGAGATAAACTTGATTTAATTTTAGCCAATAGCTTTAATTCTCTATTTCATTTTTTAAAAGTCAGAATAAAGACTCAGGTGTGGAATCTACCTATCTTCTAATCTAGAACAGTCCCTAGGCATAGGTAAGGGCAAAGTCTCTCCTTGTCAACATCTAGAATGTACTCTAAAAACTACTAGTTCCAACTCTTTCATTCTAGGTATTTGTATCAATTTCAAAATGACAGGAAGAAAAATACATAAAAGCCTGAATTCTGTGACACTTGATAAGTGACTGGTTCTTTAGGAAAACAGGATATGCCTCAAAAGGTTTACTGAAATAAAGTCTAAAAAAGCTCCAATTTGCTGCCCAAAAGAATTCTGTAAGATCATTTCTTTCCCTTCTGTCTCTCTTTGGTCTTAGTAGGAAAATATATAAACACACAGGTGTAAGATAAAAAGTTAAAAAAAATAGGAGAATAAGCTGGAATAGGGGAAAGACTATTAAAAATCTATCTACAATAGTCATTCTACATTCTTCTCATGCTTTCTATAAATCCTTTCCCTCAACTGACATTTACTATGTGCATCTTTGCCAGTACAGCAATAACTCTTTGAAAGTCAGCTCGGTTTTATTAGGCTTTTAAATTAAGCATGTAAATAAAACATATATAAAATAAGGCTGACCCAAATCCTTATTTCCCAATTTGACCTGGGAGCAAAACATAGTAACAGCTCTATAACAAAGCATTTACCAAGGCTCTGTCACAGCTACTTTGCAACACATTCCTCATGGTTGGCAAGTCTGTACATTTATGCTACTGGCTTAGTGCCTTGGACTTGGAGAAAATAGTTAAATTTTTTTAAAAAAGTTAAAGTCCACACACACAAGTAGTTTTTAGTAGTAGTGAAATCTCACTTGGGGATCAAATAGCACCAAGGGGTTCATTTTTCTACTCCAACCTCAGCTAAAGTTTTATGCTTCTAACTTGCCTAAGCTCTACAATTCCTTATCGTCCTAAGAAATATAACCATCCCTAGGCCTGGATTTCCACCAGCTTTTAAGGCTGAATCTCTTATCCCTATCACTTTACAAAAAGAGAGAAGCCAAATCTCTAGCCAGTGTTCTAAAAACAAATAGCTACAATCAGGAAACATAAGAAAACTGCCAGGCAAAACCATAACCCTTTTTTCTTATTTAAGACAGTTGGGCAATTTTTTCAAAAAGAAGCAATGGATTGTGGAATCAGGAGACCCGAGTTCTAGCTTTCCCCACTAATAAGCTGTGTGACCTTGGTCAAATCATAACCACTCTGTGCTTCGGTTTCTTCTATAAAATGAGAAGGCTGCAGCAGACTCAGCAATCACAAACTGAAGTCCAGATAAAAAATCTGGGCTGGTCCATAGATGTGTTTTGTTTGGGGGTATGCTGTGAGTTTTATTTTTTTATATCAATAAATTAATTTATTGGAATGACGTTATTATCCACTACTTAAAATTAAAAAAATATTTAACTCAGTATACAAATAAATATTTAACAGACTATACTATGAATAGTTATAACAACAAATAAATATTTAACTGAATGTACTATTAAAGGTCTGGTGACAATCTTTAAACAGGATAGGTAATAGAACTGCCTTTGTTCGAGCCTATTCTGGATTCCTTTCCTCCTCATTCTAATATATCTCTGCTAAGGGGACCAGGTTCTGAATCATGTAATTTTTTTTAACATTTATTATGAAAACTTTCAAAATTACATAAAAGCAAACAGACTTTTATAATGAACTCCCATATACCCCAATCCTAGTCTCAATAATTAGCAACTCAGGGCTAGTCTTGTTTTTTATTATCCCCTCCCACTCCTGTATTATTTTGAAGCAAATCTGGCACATCATATCATTTTATCCACCTTAAATGTTAATAACCAAAACGACAACAACAAAAACGTTAATAACTGTAATATCATTATCATCACATCTAAAGGAGTAACATTGCTTTAGTATCAAAGTTTTAGTTAGTGCTTAATTCGCAACTATGTGATTTCTATAATTGCCATAAACTTTTGTTTAATGTTATGTTTGTGTGCTTGAATCAAGATCCAAATAAGACCCATTTATTGCAACTGTTTGATACGTGCAGTGAAAAACAAAATTGAATGTCTTTAGATGAGGATATAGCCTTTCAGTTAGCCACAGTCCACACTGCTCCCTATTCTTGTACTCATTTAAGTTATCTGCTAGACCCCTGAAGTTTTTTGAGTTTAGGTCTCTGGAGGATGTGAAGTCTCTTCCACTTCTAAGATACTTTGACTCTTGTAAACATTGAGAGAGAGAAAAAAAATGAGTGAAACATCATGCTTAAAATTGAAAAACCAAGAAGCAGCAAGATAAGCTTGTTACTTAGAAATATAGAAGTAAATTCCAAAAGAGTGTGCGAAAAGACTTTATGAAAGGGTTACCTCTTAGGTATAGCATAGAATAGAAAGAGTAGGTACTGGGGACTGCTATTTCACATCCTCATGCCTACCTCACAGGATCGTTGTGAAGCTTAACTAAGATATATTTATATATCTTCATATATATTAACATATAAAATGTAAGATAGTTTAATATGAGTAAAAAATTTTAAATCAACATAGAACACATTCACTTGACATTCAGGCAGTATTAATCCATTTTTAAGAATTATAGAAAAAAATATAAAAGACATAAAGATCTTAGAATCATTCACTTGGAGCTAAATGGTAACTATAAAATTACATAACAAGTTTGAAGCACAGTTCATCTGAAAGGTGACCTAACTGGATAATATAAAGACAAAGGGAAATTGTTAAGTTAGACTACCTCAAAATGCACAGAAATAAAAAGCTTGTGTATATTTTCTTCTTTAAATTACATTCTGTAATATTCCAACACCAAAATTTTCATTACAAATGAAGTGTAATGACATTCATATAGAATCAATCTGAAAGTATTTCCAAGCTTGTGTGAAGACAATGGACCCAAAGAATCTTAGGACTTTAGAGATGTAAAAGATCATTTGGTATATTTTTCTCATTTTAGAGAATAAAATCGACAGCCCAGAGAGAACACCAGAAACTAGGACCTTAGAAAAAGTTTTAGGAGTCAGGCCTCTCACTCTCTGCAGAGAGACCAATGAGAATGACTGGGCACGGCAGTCTTTAATAGAGGTAAAAAAGGAATTTGTTCAATGGCGAGGAAAATGACATGCTGGGTTACCAGCTCCACCTTTCACGTGGTCAATCTGTCCTAGGCATGGTGCCATGGCAAAGGGATACAGGGCCTTTCACCGTACAGAATTCCACTACTTTACTTAGGAAGCTGGATATCATATCTAGTTAAACAAATCTCTAAACCCAGACTTTTCAATCGGTCATCTCACTCTCAGAGAAATAAGAAAACGAGAGGCAAACAGAAAGGAAAAAAAAAAAAAGGATGAAAAATAGAAAACAACAACAACAACAAAGAAAACAAGAAGCAAAACTGACCTATATCAGCACTTTTCACTTTCTGTCAGCTGAAAATAGTTAACATTTTCTCCCCAAATCCTAATGCCTCCTCTTCATGGCCAATCAGTAAATAAGTTGGGGAAGACAATAAAAGTGACCCAATTCCTATTTCAAAGTGCAATAGGTTATTTATAGATCTGGTGTCAGTCTTGTCCTCATCTCCCCTCCTTACATCTTGGATTGCCTGCTCTCCACACAGGGAGACTCCCATGCACACTCTGAGCCAAAGATTTTCACAGGACCTTGCACTGCTACACTTCAAACGTAAATAAACTAGTCAATGTCCAAGCATCTCTCTGTAAGGACCAAAAATACCACTACCTACCTGGTTTCAAACAGTCCACAGTAAGAGGGAAAAAAAGACACTGGCAATAAATACGAAAAGATTAAAAAGCATTATCTAGGGATGAAAGCTGCTAATACAAATCTGAAAAGACATTATCCAATTTCTGTCAAATAAGTGGACAAGAACTAAGAAGAGACCATGCTGCACACAGGAAAAAATCCAAACAATAAAACACTTGAGAAAATGCTAGAAAGACATGCAAAGCAAATTATAAAGGTATCATCTTGTCAGCTAAATTAGCAAAAATACAAAGAAGTTAGAAAACTCAATATGAGATATAGCGCAGCTATAAAACTCAGTCATTCTACTAATGGGACTATTTTTTCATGAAGATAATTAGAAAGAAAAACAATGTTATCAGTACAAAGATAACTAAAATCCCTCACATATAATAAACTTAAAAATTTAAAAGAATAACCTATGGCATTCTAATTTGATGTATTTTTATAGTGCCATTAAAGATGATAAATATATAGGTAAATGGATGGAAAATTCTGTATTAAATTATGTTACATGAATAAAAGGAACAAAAATAATATGGCATATTGATTAAACTATTTAAATTATGTGTATATAATGATAAGGATTAGAGGAGATCACAGTTAGGTAAATAGTGATTTTTATGGACAAAAGGTTTTTTTTGTTCCTGTTTGCCTGCTTTGTTACTTTTGTTTATAGTCATCTATAAACTTAAACACAATTTTGGAAAACCGAATCAATTTTTTTGACTTAGGCTGTACAAAACCAGAGAGGTCTGCTTTTGTACAGCCTAAGTCAAAAAAAGCATTCAATGGATTTTCCCAGGTATAAATTTTCTAGTAGGCCTGTCAATGGCAACAGGAATATGAAACCAGAGTTCATTCACAGTTTCAGGCTGCTTCCTAGGAAGCCAAAGATGCTCTGGGATTTTTGAGAAAGGAGAAACTAACTCTCTGTTTTAACTTCCTAAAGGCTGAACAAGTTCAATTTCACAACAGAGATTTCTATTAACAAGTTTAGAGTTTGGTATATACCAAGGTGGAGAAAGAGGTCAATGTAACAGCATATAGCTCTCATGGTCACCAAAAAAGCAGGACAGTATTCCTGGTTGGCTTCAAGATCAACCTGTGCATTCTTCATCACTGTGACCACAGACCTGCTTCTCCTAGAAAAGTGAAGAATAGCAAATAATTCTTCAGGCTCCTTTCTGACTGGTATACAAAGTAGCAGATAAATCCATCAAGTAACAGACAAATAATTTAGTTTTTAAATATCTCCCATGTACAAGGCCCTCATCTACATTTCAGAGCTCCTGGATAGAGTCCAAGAAGAGCTCATATTTTTATATCTCTGTCTGGAAGATCAATGGTGATCCCATAACTCTGGTCACTCTAGTCTATTTGTACCAAATTTTAGAGGATCAGTGGTAAACAGGTTGAGGAAACACAGAGGATTACTTGAATCCAACTGAGGGGTTCTCATGAGGAGCGAGATCCTTGGACCAGCTGCTACAGATGTTCCCTAGAAAGGAAGAGAAAGAGAGAGAAGGGGAGGGAGGGAGAAAGCAGCAGAGAAAGAGGGATCATGCTTACTGGCTTGCTTTAGAAAAAGAAAAGTTTTTTATTAGTGCTTAAGGCTGACATGGCAATGGAAAAGAAAGAGATTCACATGTTGAAGCAATATTTACACATATATTTGTCATATACGTCCTGAATAATTTCAAAGACACGAGAATTTGTGAAAAGGCAGAAAGGGCTGAATGGGGAGAACATACTTTTTCAGAAAAAAAAATCAATCTTTAAATCCAAGTGAACATCTGAAAGCATCCAATTAACCTTTATATAGCCAAACTCCAAGATGACTCCCAATGACAATGACCTTTGTGCAATCCTTTCCCAGATTATATCAGGGTTAGTCTGGGTGACCAATATAATATGGCAGAAGTGATAGTACATTACTTCTGACACTAAATCAGAAAACAATGTGGGGCTTCTGCTTTCTCTCTTGGATCGTTCATCTAGTGGGAAGCCAAATGCCATGTTGTTAGCAGTCCTATGGAGAGGCCCACATTGTGAGGAACTGAGGCCTCTGGACAACAGCCTGTGAGAAACAGGCTTCTTACCAACAGCCACATGAGTGAGCTTCAGAATGGATCCTCCAGCCCAGCCAATGACTATAGCCCTGGCTGACCAACTTGAGAGACCCTTAGCCAGAACCATTATTTAAGTGACTCCCAAATTCCTGAGCCACAGAAACTGTGTGAAATAAAACAATTTTTAAGATGCTAAGATTTAGGGTAATCTGTTATATATCAATAGATAGCATAACAACATAACCTCAAACTAAACAAGTTTGATGGGGAACTACAGCATATGGTAATATCATGATTTCATCCACTAGGTAAAAAAAAAAAAAAAAAAAAAAGAATCATCTTCAAACGAAAAGTAGCCTGCTGTCCAAGATACCACTAAAAGCTAAATAAGGCTACAGGATGGAATAAATTGTCCTTCTCCTCTTCTAATCTAATCTAAGGATTGTTGCAGGCAAAGAGGCCCCATCAGAAGAGTTCAACACAGCTCCCTCCCCTAATTATATCATCTATCCTACAACCATAGACATGGGGTTAGTGAAATGTAGGCTTCACGTGCAAGCAACTGTTGAGGGTGTTGTCCCATATCAGAGTAGTCAAGGATTAAAGTTGAGGCAGCAAACTTATCCCCAGAGATTTATGCCTGGCGCTAAGCTGAGATTCACAAGATTCTCCCTGAGTTCTCCTTACCTCTAAATGCTGGGATAACTGACACTCACTGAATGCTGATATTTGTATGAATAAAAATGAAGGGATTTAGCAAATCTTGTTCCTGCACACAGTTGTCAAAAAAAATCTGACCTTTACAACAGGAAAAAGAGGGGGGATTTAAAGATTTAAAGAAGAGGCAGTGACTGTCTGATGTATAACAAACCTTTGAAAAATTATGAAGGAGTGAAAATCCCCTGCAGGTCCCAACAAAATGTATCCAATTTGCATCCCAGCAAAGCTTTCCATACATACCATTTGGCTCCTGTGTGTACTTCCAGGCAAATAAATCCCGAGGAATAATTCCACTGGGACCTAAGTCTGATCTCTGATATATTACTACTCCATAGCTCCAGACCAGGCTCCACAAACTGCCTTTTTGGTTCCAAATAACTAAATCAAAGTCATCTTGATAAGCTTTTAAAACACGGAATGTGAGGAGTGGTTTAATGAATGTTACAACTCAACCTATTATAGACCACAGTACATTATTAGAAGCGGGGGGGAGGGGAGGGCGGCAGGGAGAAAAAAAATAAACCCTTATATTTGTACATCCCCAAATCTCTCAAGACCAAATCCAGACATACCTGTTCATTCAACCACACCTGACTATAAAACCTTATTCAAAGCCTGACTTTGATCAAATAGTTAGGATGTATTTGAAAACTTTACACCACGGGGGTGGGGAGAAGATACAGTAGAGACTACAATTTTTTCTTTACTTTGAAAACGGGTCCAAACTCATTTTTAAAAAAGCAACCAATGGAAGCAATAAACACTGAAATGTTTTCTGACTTCAAATATTACAAGGAAAAAACATAACAAACAGTCCGGTAACAAAAAAAAAAACCAACATTTCTATAAGTCAGAAAAATCAACCACCCAACACATAAACTAGAAAAAGCAGTGTTAAGAAAAAAAAAGAAAGCTAGATTTATAGAGGAAACTGAGAGAACTAAAACTTCAAGCATCCTAGATCCCAGCATCAGTTTTCTCTTTCCACATAAAGAAATTTTCACAAAAGAAAAATAAATTTAGATAAGACATACTAAAACATTAACCATAGTGACTATTATTAGACAAATCACAAAATTATATAAACACAAGAAGTAGAAATTGATGGCCTAAAAAAGAGAAGGTAAGAAATAGGCCTTTAGGAACTAATAATTTGATGCAGAAGACATCAAAATAAGAAACCATCCTGCCAAATAGCAAAGAAATGAGAACATTATAGTTTTTACATCTGTATATAATCTCACATGGGTAAGTAATGGAATAACAACTGAAATCAGTTTATATAGCACCTTAGAAAGAACCAGTCACTCAGGAATTAGAGTTAACCCTCATCTCCAGAAGGTTATTTAGCAAGCAAGAAAATAAGCTGGCAATATGCAAGCAAGCTGAGCCTCCTGTATAGTCAGCAAGACCCAGACCATTGCCTGGTCCAGGATTGTGACAGCAGATGAAGCCAGAAATACTGCCATCTATTCTCAAGAGCCAAAGTGTAACTGACACTCTTTTTTTGGCAAATCAGATTTCAACCCTGTCTATGCAACTCATATCAGCTATGATCACTATGTTTGCCGCAGATTTTAGAAGAACATTATTCTTCAGCACAAAAGCTAGAACCTCGATGCCTTATTTGGCCCAGAAGAGCCATCCTACTACTTCAAGAGAAGCATACTAGGAGACCCATAAGGGCTGGAAAGAGTTTTATCATCACAGTCCTAATCCAGTCTCAAAAGATTTTGAGGTTGTAATAAAATCATAAGTGTTGATGAGGATGTGGAAAAACGTGAACCCTCACACATTGCTGCTGGGACTGTAAAATGGTTCAGCTGCTATGGAAAACAGTTTGGCAGTTCCTCGAAAAGTTAAACATTGAGTTACCACTGCTAGGTTTATAATTCAAAAAAAAAAAAAAATTGAAAACGAGTACTCAAATACACATACAAACATATTTCTAGCAGCACCATTCACAATAGCCAAAAGGCAGAAACGGTTCAAATGTCCATCAGTGGATAAATGGAAAAATAAACTGTGTGTGTGTGGGGGTGTGTGTGTGTGTGTGTGTGTGTGTGTGTGTGTGGTGTGTGTGTAAAAAAAGAATCATCTTCAAACAAAATACACACACACACACACACACATATACACAATGGAATATTATTCAGCCATAAAAAGGAATAAATCATGTTACAATGTGGATGAATCTCAAAAACACTATTCCAAGTCAAAGAAGCAGGATAAAAAATATCATATATTATAGAATTTTATTTATATTAAATATCCAGAACAGGTAAATATATAGAGACAGAATGTAGACTGGTGGCTACCAGGGTTTGGAGAGAAGGGAGAAGGGTAAGCAACTACTTAATGGGTACATGTTTTATTTTGGGGGTGAAGAAAATGTTTTGGAACTAGACAGAGGTGGTGGTTGTACAACATTACAAATGTACTAACTGCCACTAAATTATTCGCTTTAAAATAGTTAATTTTATGTTAAATGATTTTTACCTCCATTTTTTAAAAAAGGTTCTTGAAAATGAAAGATTCTCTTATCTCTAAATCTTTATTTTTCTAAAGTGCTTTAACAAGATATGAGCTTTGCTTCTGGGAAACCATAACAAGCTCCAGTTAAAGCCTGTGGGTTCTCCTCTGTAGCTTTTGTAGAGTCAAGCAGTCATCTCAGACCATAATGCAAAGAAATAATTTCAGATTCTTGCAAAAGTGAAGTAGACCTCGTAGCTTTCCACTAACAAAAACTGGTTGCTCTGAAGCAGAAATGTCAGTGAGCCATCTCTGTCTTGCATCCCACTAGAGGCATTCTGAACCCAAGCTGCTGTAGCTAGCCACAAACTCCTCCTTGGAGACTACGTCTGCTGAGACTCATATGAAGATTTCATGTTATGCAAAACCACAGTAAGGAATTTCACTCTCATGCATTATAACTCAATGCAGAGTTCTCTGGAGACACAGGTACTTCATCATCTCTTATTTTGCATTCTGAACAGTCTTTTCCCCTACCTAAGGACAGTTTAAACCTCACCAAAGAATTTTCTAGTAGAAGCACTTTGAATAATCATCCTTCATAGTGTCACTTTGTCTTTCACATTTTTTCTTTCAAATTATTGAATCAAAAGCATTTTTGGAGTATGAGGTTCATCCTGTGATGTTCAATATCTGTTGTCATCTTTGTTCCCATAAATAACCTCCCATCCTACTGGCAGAAGGCCTCAGTTACCTATACTCTTAAAGACTCCTGTAATTGGTGATTTATAACTACCCTGTCCCCAACCCATTCAATGATGCCATGAAGATACACAACATAGGTGAACCTCTTAAAGCTCTTCCAATGAGTAAATTATTTTATTCATTGCTATTATCACAGCTTCCTTTTGGAGAAAATAAAATCAGGCTTTTCTAGGCCTCAGTGTCAACCAAAGAGGGTAGTAGTCACTCACTACCAATGGTTCCCAAACCAGCCTCTATGCTCACAGATACATGTTATAAAAGCATAAACTAAGAAGTACCCTTTCCCATTAATTAAAAAAAAAAAAATCTAATAAAACTGGTTGTTAATGGTATCAATAAACTGCTTATCCTGTCAACTTAAGCTGGAGCACTTTAAAAGTTGCCCTCAAAGATCCAAGTACAATCCTTATGACTTCTTTAGGCAAGAGGTGATAGTCCCTCCCTTAAGATCTGAAGATTTGTACCCCCATAGTTTCCATCGCTCTAAGATGACATTTTAATAGTATCTAGGATCATCAGTAACATATTATACTTTGCCTCCTCTCAGCCCTCCCCTTCACTCATCTCTCTGGGTAGAGCATTCAGAACCAGTAATTGCCATGGCTTGTTGGATTTTTAATTTTTTTACTACCTCTCAGGGCTATAGTTCTGTGAATCTCCTAACCCCAAGCCAGAACTCCGGCTTGCCCAACTAAATAGTGGAACTAAAAAACTCATGTGCTTTATTTCCAAACAGTTACCTTCACACATGCCCGAAACAGCCTGGTTGTCTTAGTGTATATGGCATGCTTTCAGAGGACCTTCCTATTGAACTTAGATGTCTAACAACAAGGACCTGCGAACAGCCTGAAGTTTGCTGCTAGAGAAGAAAAAGGTCTACTGAATGGGCAGCCCAGGATTCTCTGGAACCAGCTCCTTTGATAGACATAGTCAAATCACAAAGAGAAAGGGTATTCCCCATGAAATTGTGATTAAAATAATAATGTTAATTTGTATTCAGGTAAGACAGAAAGATCAAGATACAAGCTGCATTCACCTCTGTCTCTTCTTCCTCTTCTGCAAATGGCTCACCTGAAAGTTAGCTATAGTTCTGCCTCCATCCACATAAAATTCAAATAGTTATCTCATTGCTTTTTTTCATATATCATAGTCACATTTCAATAGAAGCATTTACTAATTGTGCAATACTGAACATAAAGTTGCCTAACCTTTCTGGAGCCTGAGTTTTATCTGTAAAGTGGGGGATACAAAATAGCCAAAGCTATTTTGTGGGTTGTTATGAAACTTAAATGAAAAAAATATATGCAAACTGTCACAGCCAAGAGAAGCCTAAGGAGACATGACAACTAAATCTAACATGGTATTCTGGGTGTAATCCTGAAACAGAAAAAGGCCATTATGTAAAAATCAAGGAAATTTGAATAAAGAATGAACTTTAGTTAATACAATGCATCAATACTGGTTCACTAATTGTGACAAATGTACCATACCAATATGTTAATTATAGGAGAAACTAGGTATGGAGAATATGGGAACTTCTTTACAACTTCTCTATCAATCTAAATCTATTCTAAAATAAAAAGGCTATTTTAAAAAGTAAAAAAAATATGCAAAATCATTTTATAAATTGTAATGTTCTCGTCAATTATAATATCACAAAATTTAGTAGATTTATTCTTTTATGTAGATTGTTGGTAGGTAGGCAGCCATCTTAAGTAGCTCAGATAAAAGAGATAGCTTGAAGAGTTAAGTTCTGGTGTGGAAGAGTCTAGCCCCCAAAAACATCCCAGCTGTTTCCTGCCAGCTGGTGCCTCATGTCTGACTTTCAAAAGAGTTGATTTTCTTTGTATAATTATTTTTGTCTCTCGACCTGTCTGTATTACTAAAAGAATGGTTACTTTTTAAAAAGAGGCTCTATACAGGTATGTGATTTAATTTAAGACTGCAAAAAGTGAACTATAATGCATGGGTATGGCTATTTATTGGGTCCATTTCTTAACCAGCTAAAATAGATCTGATTTCTACTCCCAACTTCAAATGTCTCAGACACCCAGAGACAGAATAGGGCACGTGTACCCAACTCTTGCCAACTCTGTTGTACCCTGAAAAAAAAATAAAAGAAGAAGAAAGCAAGAGTCCCAGAAGTGCAGGAAATTGTTTCTCAGACGAAAGACAACACTTCCTTTCCCAGAACAATCCATCTCCCACACTGACATCCTGCTCCTGCTATATTTACCCAACCCAAATCTGCCGATGATATACTTCCAGCTGCACTCATGCCACATGGTCCTGTCACTCAGCCACAGCACTCAGAAGGGAATCTGTCCAGAGGACAGCGCCTAGAAATCACTACACACTAATCCATGCTTCCTCTATCAGTAGCCTTTAGAGTAAAGTGAGACAAAATATGCACAGTATTACTCCCTGTTTATTTTGGAAGTGACTGGGGAGACAGAGGTACTTCATTTTATATAGCTGCTAATTTTGACTGCTCTTATGGTAGCCAATGAGGGAGCCTGAACAATAAAGGGATTGAAATGGGAGGTTAAAAATAACTCAACATGTTAATGTTAGCTGCCCAAAATGCATCACTTAATAGCCTCCTACACCCCAACCTACTTCAGGCTACCAAGTCACCTTATTACAGGATAAATCCTTCAGTTCTGGGTGGATGAATCCAAGGAGTCGAGAATGGGACCATTTCATTTACCCCACCTCTCTCTACCTCATAGCACACTCTACTGAAAGGTGGAAAGCCCAAACACTGGACTGGGTAAAGGTAAATGTTAGAGCTGACTCTCATTTTCCCGTTTTAGTAGCTCTGTATTCTTCGTCCTTCCCTTCCACTCCTGTACCACAGTCCCAAGTCCTTTGCTTCTATTCCTTTCTGTTCATTCCTCTATTATACTTTCTGCCTCTCTAGTTGGTTTTCTTTTCTTTCCCTTCTTATCTTTTTTTTTTTTATTTACCATGGGAAAGGTTCCCTCAACAAAACATAACTGATAGCTGGCAAGCCTTCATTAGTAATGTCATATTATTAGCCTACTCTCCACAGTAGTAACAGCAAAGAACCTGAGACTCAAAAGCAATACTTCTTTCTCTACCTTTTCTTTTCTTAAGAAGGAACAGTCACGCACGTTGATCAGATCCTTCAAAGGAATGAAAAAAAAGGCAAAAGGAAAAATGCAGAGAAAAAAAGAGGGAAGGAGAGAAAAAGGTGATAGTAAATAAGAATGGGGAAATGCTTTTCTAACCATTTCTCTCTTAAAGCTCCTGGACAACAGACATTTTCTAAACTGTACAGATCTTAAAAAGCTAAAGTAGAAGTTCTTAATGAGCCCAATCAGGCTTTTAAAATAGATTTGAGAAAAAAATTGAAATATGATGATGAATTCATACTGCTATCCCACTTATTAAAAGGAGGGAGAAAGAAAAAAAAGAGAGAAGGGAATCAGCTTCATATAGCTGTTCTCAGTTTGGCTTAAGAAGCATTTATGCTGTTGGCTGAGTGGAAAATAAATTTCACTCGAGTGATGTCGCCATATTCTAGAAAATTACCAAGCCCCAGTCAAACCTCATTGAGATAAACCATTTTCCAATTTCAAAACTCTTTTTAGTTACTATTTTTTAAAAACAGCATCACTAAAACCATAAAGAAATAGAGAACTTATGGTATGCAATTGTGTTTCTTAAAAAGAAGAGAAACTCTTAACACAAGTAAACTGGGAAGACAGTTCATGTCCGTTCCCAAGAACTAGTCCTTTAAGAACAAGTAATATAAGCAATCATTCAATATTTACCATCACTGCAAACTGAAAATCAATGTATGATAAATTGTGGACAGAAAATTTAATGAGGAGCAAAGTCTTAAAGTGTCTCCCCACAGATTGCTTATGAGTTCCAAAGGGAAAATAATATCTATCCAGTGGACAAATAAAGTAACATCGAAATTAATATCAAAATTAATATCACCAATGAGGGATAGCGCTACATATGATATCCTGAGAAGGACACTATTATCAATTCTAGTAAGTAGATTCATGCTAGACACATATAACTGGAATTTGATCATGAAGAAACATCAGATAAACACAAAATGAGAAGTACTCTCAAGGTGGAGGAAGAGGAAAAGGAAAAGGAGGAGGAGGAAGAGAAAAAAGAAGGAAAAAGTGGCCTGTGTGCATAGAAAATGTCAATATCATGAAGGATAAAGAAAGGCTAAAAACTGTTTCAGATTAAAGAAGACTAAAGAAACATGACAACTAAATGCAATATGTGATCCTTGACTGAAGGGGAAAATTTTTTTAAGTTTATTATTGGGACAATTGACAAAATCGAAATATGAATAGTACTGTATTAATGTTAAATTTCTTGGATTTGATAGCTGTGCTAAACAAAAATTATGTAAGAGAATATCCTTATTCTTAGGAAACCTACACTGAAGTATTAAGGGATAAAAGGTCATAATGTATATAACCTACTTTCAAATCGTTTAGAAAAAATTTTATATACATATGTATGAGTGTGTGCATAGAGAGAAAGAATAATAAAAACAACTTTCAAAAGGGTATGTGGGAGACCTCTGTATTATTCTTGCAACATTTCTGTAAATTTGAAATTATTTCAAAATAAAAATTCGAAAAAATTCACCATCAGTTAATCTGATTAAATGTCCTGACACCAAGTAGATAAAGAGGAAATGGGGATGAATTCGCACTCTAGATAACACTAAAATAACCTCTGGTAGAGGAGCAAGCCAACTTTTTCCTTTCCTGGGAGCTTTTAGAGGAAGACTACTACCACCATAAATATTTCCCACCTCCTGCCTTCCGTTACTGCATGCACACAACCCAGTTTTGTTGACTCTTTAGCCTATAGCCAATCTAAGACTGCTCAGGACCCTGGCAATGTCTCCCACTCTCTAAATACCAAATGTAGCCATTGTTCATTTCCTTCCTTATAATGAACCTAGAGAACAGAATGAGTCTTTAAAACCTCTGAAATGAGACTGATTAAGATACTAATCTTAGGCTCACTTGGGAGGATTAATGAGCCATATTTAGATTCTGGCAACAGAAATCCAGCTCCCTTCACTACTTTCCCCACAATGCTTCTGTCCACGTGGGCTGAACCAAGAACTTCTCTTCCTGGGCCAGAGGGAACCAGGATCCTCTGCCAGTGTTACCAGGTTCTGGTCACAAAAAGTATTTGGCTATAGTAGGTATTAATGAAATACCTTGTATTTCTATTGATGTAGATTCACACCAGAAAAAAAGAGACAAAGGAGAAAGAACTTCACTTTAAATTCAGAACACAATAAGCTATCAAGAAAATGATAGGTCACAGGTCTCTTTGTAGAATAAATTTGTACTCCAACATCCACTTCAACTTTCTCTTTTAGAAGGATCTTAACCACCGTTTAATTGCTTTACTTAACCTCACTATCTCTTTTCACCCTTGAAAATCCTAAAAATACTCTTCCTAAGGAAAAAGGGCATTTCTTAAGGGCATTCTCTCTGAGGACCCAAAGTTGCCGAGGACTATTCTAAATATGAGCACTTTCTCTGGGATTCAAAAGATAAATACATGATGAGATATTCAACTAATCTGAAGCCGTATCTTATCCAAAGTTACATAGGTTTTGATACTTCTTTCCTCACTTGAGGCCTCTGGGATAAAGACAATGGGTTGCTACTAAAGGACACAAGTTATTTTTGAACTGGGACTATTAGATCTGAGCTATAGAAAAGGACTTTACTTATTCTTCTAGCACCTTAGCTAAGTAGCTATTAAATTTTTTGTTTTATGCTCCTAGACTTCAAAATCCTAGTAACTGTGTCCAAAGCCCAAGCCTGAGGGGACTCAAATGCAAAGCTGAATTTTATTAAAGGCAATCAACCACTGATCTTTAAAAAATTGTCACTATTTCTCTAGTAAAATGGGTTTATTCAGGAACAACAAAGAATTGCCATTCAGGACTTACAGTCTAATGGTGAACCACGTGCAAATCCAGAGAAACAAAGACAAAGAATGCTCTTTTATAAACTTGGGAGGGCTGTTGTAAATAAAGAGTCCACTGGAGGAAACTGAAAATTCAAAGTATAGTGACTTTTCATTGGCTGAGCAGTCTCCCATTGGCTGAACTATTACCAGGTAAGGAGATACCTTTTATTCCTCCGGCTGAGGTAGTAAACTAGTATCACTTCTTGTCAAAAATGCAAGATACGTTTCTTCTTGTTGGGGTCTGTAATTGAGTGACACATGCATGAGAGTTTTCTCTTCTAGCCTCCCAACTTCATTTTAAATGAACTTGCTGTTTATTAAGTTTCACAGTATCTTATCCTACAGTACAATTTTAGTCAATTCAGTTGAGATGAACAGACTGGTTAATCGAAGGTGAATATAAATGGACTAATGAAACCCTCAGACATCTAAGGCCCTAAAGCAGCTAATGAAGCTCCCATGCACTCAGTTACTGCCAGACAACCAGGGCTCAGGAAGAAGGTGGAGGTAGATAGACAATGAAGACAAACACCACTGCTGTTCTTCTGACAATCTCAGAACCTCTTTCAGCACACAGGGTATATATACAACAACTTCCAGAGGTCACATGTGGAAGCTGGACCGACTTCAAACCAGTGCCCACCTGTCCATTCAAATTCCAGAGCTTCTCAACTCACCAGCCCACTAGACCATAAACTTTATGAGGACAGGAACTGTATCAGTGTCCTTGAAAACTAGGTCCCTAATACCTAGTTTGGTATCTGGCACATATTGCTCAAGAAATATTTATTGACTATATAAATGAATTTCTGCCAAGAGCAAAATTTGTAGAGAAGATGCTGTTTTGGAGTCTTTCCAGTACAAATGACTCCTTCCTCAACCCACCAAAAGGACTCAAAAGGAGAGCCTGGCCATGTCTATCTGTCATGACATGCTATCCCCCTTTCTCTAAACAATCAATTTAGCATTACATAAAAGGGATAAGGTACAAGATGCAAAGTGACTGGTCAGTCACAATTACGTCCCCAATCCTTATTTCTTTGGGCAAGGCTATTTATTCTAACATTCTCCAGGATTGTTTTGACTCAAATGGCCTCAAATTAATCTCTGCCTTGCAAAAATTGATTCATCCAGGGAGAAACAACCATATAAATAGAACTGCTTCAGTCATGAAAAAAAAAAAGAAGAAAATCCTACCATTTGCAACAACATGGATAGACCTTGAGGACATTATGCTCAGTGAAATAAGTCAGAGAAAGATAAATAATGTATGATCGTACTTATATGTAGAATCTTAAAAAAATAAGCCAAATTCAGAGAAACAGAGAGTAGAATAGTGTTTGCAAGGGGCCGGATGGTGGGGAGATGTTGATCAAAGGACACAAACTTCCACTTATAAGACAAATAAGTTCTGAGGATATAATATATAGCATGGAATATAGTTAACAAAACTGTATTATATACTTGAAAGTTGCTAAGAGAGTAAATCATAAATGTTCTCACCTCCTATACACACACACACACACACACACCCCCACTGTAATTATGTGAGGTCATGGATGTGTTAACTAACCTTATTTAGGTAATCATTTCTCAATATACATGTATCAAATCATCAGGTTGTATACCTTAAACTAACACAATGTTATATTTCTATTATATCATAATAAAGCTGGGAGATATGTAAATAATATGTAAATCTTTAAATAAACAAACAAATAAATGGTTATTAGATAGATAGAAAGAACTGTTTTACTAAAACTGAAGTTGATAGAATGAAACCCAAATGTAATAATCAGTTTCCAAAGGTCAAGGGGGCTAAGTCACCTTCACAGAGTCCTTCGCTGCAGAATGCCAAGAATATGGTGGAAGAGGCACTCTCAACTCAATATTCTCTTTGACTCCT
The DNA here is from genome assembly GCF_000325575.1 of Pteropus alecto. NCBI lineage: Eukaryota > Metazoa > Chordata > Mammalia > Chiroptera > Pteropodidae > Pteropus > Pteropus alecto. The sequence continues at coordinate 12,811,840 of NW_006442207.1, forward strand.
TGCCCAAGAAATAACATTGCAGAGACACAAAATCAAACCAGTGCTAGAATAGGGGTAAGTCACAAACTCTACCAGGGCTTTCGAGCTTCTTTTTGACAATGGCCTACAGAAAGAAATACAGTTTATGCTGCAACTCAAAACATACACATATCTCTAACTGAAACAAAAGTTTCCAAAAACAATCCTTATCCTTATTGTGTGTGATATAGTGATACTTTCTATTCCTTTTTTTGCCTATAGCTTACACCAGAAAGCAAGGAAGTGCTCAAAGGGGTCATATCAAAAGAACTAGTTTGAAGGAGTTCTCACTGGCCAAACTTGGAATGATTGAGCACAGAGGATAATCATAAATGTAATTAACTGTAAAACATTAAATAAGTAAAAACTCACAAGCCCCCCAAAAGGGGGGAAATCCCTCATTTGCCAACATTAATGGTCGTTAACACTAACTCCTTATTCTGAAAATTGTCAATCAAAGGGAAAGAATTAAGCATTTTCCTTGCCTTTTTAGGAGAAACTGTGGTTCATCTTCCAGTGTATGAAGGAAAGCTGTTCTTTACAAAGAATGCCAACTGATAAATGTAGAAAGAATGACAACTAGAAAATTGTCATTCTGCAATCTCTAATGAGATAAATGATTCTGGAAAAAAATTCCTCAGTGGAGGATCATTAGGTAAAAGAATATTAGAGAACAGGCTATTCACAAGGTGCCAAATTATTACTTCGCAGATTATTTACTAACTATGAAGAGAAAAATAAATTCATTGTACAATGAGGAGATATGGCAGTCACCATCAGAAGGCAAGCAGTCAAACTTAACACTACCAACAGTGGGACAACTTGACAGTATATGCCCCCTGTGGTGATACAACATGAAGTACATGGAATTACCTAATAAAGTATTCTTGCCAAAAATATTTTAACCTGAATCAAATTAAAGCTTTATCCCTAGCTTCTAGAATAAAGGAAATATGTGGGATAGAGAAACAAGTTAAATGACACCACAATAACAAAGACAAACCCTGGTCTCTTCAACATATCAATGAGAAAATTATGTTAGATTTTATAAGTCTAGAGAGATTAACTACCTAATGAAATTAGAATTTTGCTTGGATTTTGGTTTGTAAACCCAACTACAGCTATTAAAGGAAATTTGGGGACATATGGGAAATTTTTAATATGGACTGCATATTAGCTAATATTAGTAAATTACTGTTAAGTTCTTAGGTGTGATAATGGTACTATGATTACGTAGGACAATGACCTTATTTAGGATGCATGCTGAAGTATTCAAGGGTGAACTGTTAACATGTCTGCAATTTATTTTCGAATGGCTTATGAAACACCACACATATATATGGATAAGGCAAATATAGCAAATGTTAAAAATTTCAGCTCTGTGAGATGTGGGTGGTCGCTGTGGTATTTCAATTTTGGGTATGATTTTTCATAATAAAAAATTCTGAGGAAATGCTGTGTGACCCTTTAAAACGAATGGAATGCAACCTACAGTCTGAAAGATACCACTCTAGCCCATGGTAACGCAGTAATAATACTATCTCAGCTCTCAATTTACTATCCATTTGGAGCCAGTTTTCTTAAATCTGTGTTTGTCCAAAGAGAAGAATTAGCCTTAATGAAAATGCTCATGTAGGATAAGGCTTTCTTATTCTGCAACCACTTGTCAAGAGTCTCTCAAGTTTTATATTTTTTCTGCCAATTAATAACTCATTTTACCTGAAAAGGAAGAATGATCAGTAGAAAAATTCCTACCAATGTGAGGGAAATTTTATTCATTCTTCTACTTTTAGAGAATTTTTCCAATTCAAGACCCATAACAGATAACACTGAAGTCCTTTTGATTCTTTTCTTCCCCAATTAATGTCCTCAACTACCCTCAGCCTCCAGTTCCCAAGCTGCTTTTCAGGACACCTGGAGGCAAGCTGTATGGCTGACTGCAGAAAAACCTTTGCTTCCACACATCTGCCCCTGCCTTTCCACCAAATCAAATGCCAACTTATTGCCTTCTAATGTACAGTCTTATCAAGTCACTCCCTGGATGCCCCCCTGCCACCACCACTTCACACTAGGCCAGAAACCCAAGGCAATAATGTGAGTTCCACAAACGAGCAAGTAATCGCTCAATAACCATGAAACAGGGAAAGGTCAGTTGTGATGTGTGCACATGTGGCAGCCCTTCACAACTCATCCTACAGTGGTAACAGTGGTAACAGAAGGGTGGTATTACAGAAGAGGCATGCGAAGAGAAGCCAGCCAACAGGGAGCCAGGAGTGTTTGTCCATCTAAGTCCTTCAAGATCTCCAAAGACCAAAGTAAAGAAACAAAGGCCTTAAAACTGGTAAGGACCATCTTATCTCCTAGTTTCCAGAAGCAAAACTGAGCGCTTAAGGTAGTCACTGCTCTCCATTTACCACGCTTTTTTAATGAAGTGATATGAAATCACATAATCTCCATTGTGCTGTATACCCAACTCTATCTTTTAATGGGTGCCAGGAAAGAAAGGATTAATGCATTCACCCTTTCCATAAACATATTCGATATCACTTTAGAATCTGCAGTGACCAATTAAGCATCTATGAGCATGGAGAAATGGTTAGAGGGGGCAAGGCTGAGAGAAATAACTCTTTACTATCTCTTTTAATCAAAACTGCACATTGAATTTCAAACATTTGGCTTCTTCTGAAACCCTCTTGGCACTTGCCCTGAGTTTGAGTGGGTGGAAAAGAAGAAAGGGACTCTGCCTGCCTTCTTGTTAAAAACAAAGCAGCAGCTGGCTTTTCCTCTTTTTATTCATCTGACTGTTGTCACAGCAAATTGGGAATATAACCAGAGAATAATTTCAGGCCTCTTAAGAGGTGGCTGTGCTAAAGAAGACAACAGCAATGAGAGCAATACTAGCAACTTTGATACCCACCACAGACCACACTGTCACACTGTCCCCTACCTCTACTAGAAAGAAATTAGGTTCCTTTGCCTCTGTTTCTGAAAGCCAAGCTATTAAGAATGCCCCTTTTTTCCACAACCTCCTTTCAGATACATGTAGTGTAAAATATGTAGTGTAAAATATTTTACACATGTAGGGTAAAATAGTTCTGATGACTAAGTATGTATGAATATTAGGAAGAAAAAAAGGAAGAGCTGGGCCTTTAAGAAGCCAGACTATGTAGATCTGCTTCTTCTCAACAAAATCTTCATTTTTTAATCTCGAGGACAAATAACTTGGTTTAGAAGTGTCAAGTGAAGAGGGTTCAAATCAGTTGGGGATGCTAAAACAAAATAAAGTCATCAAAATACAGGCCTCTTGGAGCTATTTATATGAATATTCCCTGGGGAAAAAAGAATCACAGTATTTTTTATTTTCTCTAACTGTGCTGAAATGCCCAAAAGTCTGGGGCCAATCAAGCCAACAAGATCCTAAGGTGCCAAAAGTCAGTCTGACTCAAACTCAAGTCACATCCTCCAAATTAATATAGTCTTTTATTTTATTATAGAACAAGAAAGTCAAAATGGGCACTGGAAATACTTATATAAGTGGGTTCAACTTTGACTTTTCCAACTCATCCCATTACATGAATCTGTCTGCCAAATTTAATTATGCTTAGTTTCTTAGCCTCCACTTCATCAAACCTTGAACAATTCACAAGCTCAGTTCCAAGTAGAACAAAGCTAAGGACTCATTCAGCATTCTTCTCATGCTGATTAATAGTGATATATTGTTTACTCTACTACTTCCCAAACCATAGGCCCCTACAAAAAAAAAAGTATGCATTCAATCAGTATGGGAGATCCTATACTGATAACCCTAGCAAAATGTTTTTCTCAAATAATGTATCCATACTCAATCTTTTTCCTGACTTTGACTACTAAAACTTCTTTTCCCTCTATCTCCCCAACTTCCAACTGAAACAGATTAAAACTGAGGTATGAGGCATGAGGCATCCTTGGACAGTTTCACTTCTACCAAGAAGGCTATTTCTAAGAGGCCTACAGATGGGTGTTAAGTCATAGTTCCTCCCAGCTTGGCTTCCAGACTCTGTTTAAATGTTCTCTGCAAACCTCGGGAGGTTACATAGATTCAAACCTCCTAGCCCAGATTCTAATTCACAAAGCTTGACACAGTACCCTACAGGTGTGTTTGTCCAGGATAAACTATATTTAAATAAATTCCAGATATATCCACTTTCTCCAAGCACCTGCTTCTCCCTCTTAAACTCAAGCACACCATACCTTGCTGTCCAGGTAAGCTCAGTAGAGAAATATTCTATCCCTCAAGGTTACTCTATATAATCTACCAATGTCTTTGGGAATATCTAAACTCTGGCCAGAATGGCTTTACCCAAGAAAGTCAATAAGCAAATGTATAAGCTATGATTTTTGTTCATTTCTTTGGCTTGTTTATTAGCAACAGAAAGAGTAGGAATAAGAACAAATGGCAACAGATTGCTCGCATTTACTACCGTCCATTCCATGCCTGATAGGGACGCATGTGGCATATAGTAGAGGCCACAAAAGTTAGCCTTGGAATGGTCAGCTAGATCCACTAGTCTTGTAAAACAGTGGCTATGAGGGCAGGAAGGAAGTTTGCCTGTTTGTCTATAATTACAGACCCAATGCCTAAGTGCCTAAACAAAATGCCTAGCACATAGCAGATAGTCAATAAATACTGGTTAAAAACAATTCAATAAGCCAGACCCAGAAGGATTCCAAATCTTGGTGAATTCAAGAAAGAAAAGGTACAAGAAGCTAAAACAGTGCCATAATTAATACATGTGCTTATACTGGACCTCAAGACAACCTCAGTCTTATGATGAATACCCTCAACCCTCGTAGGTCCTCAAAATTAAAAAGGTTTAGGGTTAAATGTCTAAAGATAAACTCACTACCCCCCACCACCACCTGTGACACACATACCACTAAGAAGTCTTCTTCAAGCCCTGGCCCTGAAGGCTTTAAAGTCACTACGAGCTGATTCCTTAAGAGAAAATTCTGATTGTGACTTTTAGACTGTTTCGATTTTCAGACTCTTCAGACTGCTCCTCTCTCTCTGCTTTAAACCAAAATTTTTCTGGTAAAGAATCTCTTTGTAATGACCTAAATTTAAAGACCAAGGACAAAGGCAGCCTAAATCTGAAGACAAGTGACCACTGCTGAACACCACAAATCACAACTGACTAGAGCCTTTTCCACGAAGCTCACTGGATGAAGGGTACTAAGGCTTGCAGACTTGTTTAGTCTAGGAACAAATAGATCAAAGACCACAAACCATGTCAGCTAGAATTCTTCTAAAATATCTATCTACTCTCTTCAGACCTAAAACTAAGAGCAATATCAGGTATCCTGATATTTCGCTTTCCCTTCCACCCTCCTATCCCATGTCACAGATCTTACCACACAGTCTAACTGTGAAAATGAAGATAACTCCAACATGCAAGAGCCCCAACAAGATCTCTAGAAGGACAAAAAGAAACATTCTTTGGAATCTAAGCCTATAGCATGGCTTAGACAGATGTAAGGGAGAAGAATGGTCCTTCTGCCCCTAAGACCCGGACACCCCAGCCCTGCAGGCAGCACAGAGTTAACTAACCCACCCGCTTTGAGAAGCACAAAGGTACATCACTGCAACATGCCTAACATTTACATTGCCTCTCTCTGCTCATTAAACAGGTTTTGGTTAAATAATGAACAAACTGTATTACAGACTCCGATGAGAATTCCAAAATTATAAATCAACTGGGAAAGCCCAAAGGGGCAGACAGACAGGGAGGGGGGGAGAAGGATAATATTGACTAATATAAAGGGCGCAGCTTGACAGTGGATATTCCTGCCACACCTGATCAAACATACTCTGTGGGGGGAGGGGAAAGAGAGCAAGAGAGGGAAGATGGGACAAGACAGACTGAAATTTGCATCCGGAAAAGATTAAAACGGATTCTTTGGGGATAGAGAAAATACATAATATATATTACTATAAATGCAAAACTGTACTAAAAGCTAACTCAAATGTCAAAGATTACAGCTTGAATAAATTTAAATATAAAAACCATGTGCTTCTTGAGTTAATGAGAGAGACATAAAAGGACAAACTGGGCCAGGATGCTGAACAGAGCCTTATTCTGCCTTTGCTGGACAATGGGTTCAAAGCACAGTAATGAAAATAGTCAGAGACTTCCCTCCATTGTTCTGAGCCCTGAGAAAGAACTGGTGAACCCCATCACTTTCCCAGCCTACATTTGCTAGTTTTAAAAATTAAGATATAATTCACATTTCAAAAATCACTCTTTTAAAGTGTACCATTCAATGGTTTTTAGTATATTCACAAAGTGATACAACCATTGCCACTATCTAATTTCAGAACATTTTCATCATCCCCAAAAGAAACCCTGTACCCATCAGCAGTCACTCCCCACACCCCTTCCCCACCCCTGACAACCATACATCTGCTTTAACACCTTCAGAATAACTTCCTAAAAGGATTTCTAAGAGGACCAAATGAGGGGCAGCAGTCAAGTCTCACTGGTGGTGACTAAGGTTTTATCCAAAGCAGCAATATGCAAACTTTGCTCTTAGGCACCCTATATCTTCCAAGTGCAACCCTCTCCTTAGATTTGGTATTAGAATATTCTATTACTCTAAACGCTACAGAGCATAAAGCTGTCATGCGGTTTGGGCCAATACTGACCGTAAATGTGGTCCAGAGTTACATATCTATAAGAATAACAAGTATGGACTTAGCCGGTCTTACTAGAGACAAGGGACTTATTTCCTTCACGACACTCAGATAATATTCCTAGAGGAGTAGGTAGTGATTAAGTACTTAAATGACCCTCTATTTACAAGAACAAAAATCATTTCAGTTTACCGACAATGTCCAATGAACCACTCATTTCCAATAGTGATATTTTTAACCAACTAAGCTAGCAGACGGCCTAGAAAAATGCAAATAAAAAGCCTTTGTGAAAAGAGAGCAGGCCCAAGTCAGTTTCATGATTTAAACTCAGTGGAAGTACTAGAATTCCTGCCATATTTAAGTGGCACACCATTCCCAGTAACATAGCAAAGCCAGTCCCTTCAGTTTCTCTCTCCAAGTTCAAAGCCCTTTCCCAGCCTCCTACCAGTAACAGGCTTCCAAGAAAGCAGTCCTCCTGACACTGCCAATCAGAAAAATCTGTTTGTTTCAGTAAAAGAAACAAGAAATTGGTCATGGATTGCAGCGTCCAGGACCACAGGGGCAGCTGATCCATAAACCTGTTCCTGGAAGCTAACACTGTATAGGGGGTGGTCAGAACCAATCAGAAGACTATGAAATGCTCTATTTTGGTCATTTTCTCCACAGTCATTTTCTCAGGCAGGTAATATCCTAAAACTCTAAATCAATGGGCAACCTTGGTAGGCACAATTTCAACATTTGTCACAGCTGTTGGCGCCTAGAAAATATTAGCACTTTCCTCTAGAGGAAAGCTGGGCAACACCTAGGTATGTTCCTAGTACCAGTGAGAGAACTGGCTCCTCAGCACATTCTGGTTTTATTAGTTTCAAGCAGCAGATAATCTGGATTCCTAATCCAAGGATGTAAGAAAATTAGGCAGCAGACTCAACCTTGGTAGCTCTTACATGGTCTAGAGACCCTAAGTCCTGGACTACACTACTCACCGTAGGTATGGTCTCTGAGCTGAAGTCTCAGGATGTTTCGAGATGGAGAAAACAAGTGTGGGATATGGACTGGATGGCAAGCATAAAATGTGGCTCTGTCAGGATACCAGCGCCTTCTCTGCTCCTCAATGTCTGCAGAGTATCCAAAAGGCCTACAAGGCTACTGCAGTCTGATCTCAGTCATTTTTAAAGTGTTCCTAACCACTTACAACAACAATCCCGAACTGTGTATTAAATGATTGCCAAATGTTTCCAAATATATTCACTTGTTTAATCCTCTTAACATCTCTTAGAAAGATAGTACTCTGAACTCTGACCCACCAAAAAGAGTTGTAAATATCTACTCACTATGTTTTCTTTCTTATTGGGATATGGCAGCTTTATTTGTGAAGTTAAAAAAAATCTTTGCAAGCAGCTAATTCTTTCTCAAGCAGTCAAGTTACTTATGATACAGACCATAAACCTAGCTGCAGCATTCATCCTACTAACTAGCTAACAACCACCTCCTCTATACTTGATCCTTCTTAGCTAACATTTCCAGTGCTTTTCAATAGGGTAGAATTTGCTCCTTTAAAGAAAACATGTAGGGAATCCTTAGATAATTTCAGCCCATGATTAGGAAAGAAAAAAGAAATTTTTCTTCAGATACTCTCCTGCATTCCTCATGAATGGAGGAAATTTGTTTGTTTATTGTTATTTAATTTGCATAAGCCTTAAAACTATTTCAATTGTGGTCTTATATATGCTATGAGCTAAAATCATTCTAGGGATACACATTGCAAAAGTCCTTTACAGTCAACAGAGTAACACAGCTCTGAGGCTTTCCCTTTCACTCTACATCTCCCCCTTAAAAAACCCATAGGTGTTGAGACTCACCTCCCCACCCCCAATAAGTGTATATATATCCATAAATAAGGGACTTCCTGTGTACATTCTCCTCTAATTGTAAGAACAGAAGCAATACAGAACAGGACACAAAACCAGGCATCAGGGGCAGAATTCTAGTTTTGACTCCACCTCTTGGAATCAGTATGACCTCAGTTAAACTACTTAAAATGTCTCTGAGCTTCAACTTCATTCATAAAAAGGGGACAATATACATCATACCTCCCTTACGATGTTGTGTAAAAATTCAATAAGATAATACACATAAAAGTGGCTTTGAAAATTCTAAACGTATAAATATTACATAAGCTTAGTATGATTAGGGAAACACAGTGAAAAAAATGGGAAAAAAGATTCTGGAGAACACATAAAGATGGAAAGATCTGCATTACAGAGAGCTAAGGCCCTAAAAGGAAAAACGACTTTCTATAAGAGTTTTGTTGCAAATGCTAAAACCTTTACTTGTGCTACCAATTTCCTACCTCATGGTATGCATGAGGTAGACAAAGAAACTTAAAACACAGGCAAATCAAAAAATAGCCAAAAATAACTTACTTATAATTCAAACAATGAAGGAAGCATATAACTGTAAGAATGCTGATTCCCCACTAAAGTGGGATGCTCTACTAGAAACTTTAGGAAACAGATCAGCAACACAATAAACCAGGGGCAAACTACACCCATGGGCTAAACCTGGCTTGTAGCCTGTTTAAAGAAAATTTGATTTATCGTTCATTCATTTAAGTATTACCTAAGTCTGCTTTTGAGATACACTAGCAGAGTTGAGTAGTTGCACAGTTGCTATGGTCTACAAAGCCTAAAATGTTTACAGAAAAAGTCCGTCCATCCCTGCAATAAATCAAACACATTTTTTTAACCAAGATAAGTAATTCTACCTAGATGTGGAGACTTACCTGTTATGTTGTTTAAAACCTCCTTTAGATGACTGAAACTATGCAACAGAGGATCCCGTTCTTCATCCTGTAACACATAGGTTTTAAAAAAAAAAGTCGCTAAGTAATAACAAATGCTGGAGAGGATGCAGAGAAACAGGAACCCTCATACACTGCTGGTGGTATAGCCACTATGGAAAACAGTATGAAGGTTCCTCAAAAAACTAAGAATTGATCTACTATATGATCCAGCAATCCCTCTACTGGGTATTAACCCCAAAGACTTAAAAATTCATATCTGAAAAGATATTTGTACACCGATGTTCATAGCAGCATTATTCACAGTGACCAGGACATGGAAGCAACCGAAGTGTCCTATGATAGATGACTGGCTAAAGAAGCTGTGGTACATATATACAATAGATTACTCAGCCATAAGAGATGAAACACTGCCATTGCAACAACATGGATGGACACTGAAATAATCAGACTAAGTGAAATAAGCCAGACAGAAAAAGTTGAAAATCACATATCACTTATATGTGGGATATAAACCTAAAAGCAACAAATGAACAGGACAGAGACTCATAGACATGGATAATGGACTAGTGATTACCAGAGAGTAGGGGGGAGGGGGGAGGTAGATGGGGGAAAAAAATTTAAATAATTTCTTCAATTAAAATAATTAATTAGTTAAAAAATAAATAATTTTAAAAAGTCACTATCAGACAAAGAGGAAAAAAGAAATATAGGACAGATCAAGGGCTCTTTCTCTGAATGCAACCAGAAAACCCAGTAAGTTTTTCTTCTAAGGAAAAGAAAGGTATGGTTCGTTTTTCCAGTTCCTTAATCTCTTAATTCATAGAGGTCCTCTGGGCTTACCTAAAATAGTAAATCCTGAAGTATTAATTTATACCATGACCATAGCACTCAAGCTACCATAGATTATCAGGTCCTTTATATGTGCTATGATTTGAATGTTTGCATCCCCTCAAAACTTATATGTTAAAATATAAGAGCCCTTATGAATGGAATTAATGCCCTATAAAAAAGGCCCAAGAGGGCTCCCTCATGCCTTCCACAAAAAGAGAGTACAATGAGAAGTCTGAGACCCAAAAGAGGGCCCTCACCCAACCATGCTGGCATCCTGATCTTGCGCTTCCAGGCTCCAGAAATGTGAGAAATAAATTTCTGTTGTTTATAAGCTACCCAGTTTGTGGTACTTTGTTAAAACATCCCAAACAGACTAAGACATGTGTATTACTCTATCTCTTCATCATACTCATTATATGATCACACATATTCATTTCAAAGAAATTCCTGACTCCATTCTTAATTCTAAAACAATCTATTTTTATAAATGAACATGAGAAATTTCCAAATGCCAAATTGGAAATGTCTAAATTTGTTTTTACAACTGTGCCAAAAATTATTTTATACAACTGTACAAAAAATATCCTTGAATATACATATGCAACAAAGAAAGCCAGCTTTACAACAGGTAAGTTTCTTACTCACCTAATTGGGAAGATATGGCCTGCTCTATGTAAAGAAACTTGCTGAACTCCCAAGGAGTACCATCACTAAGCCATACTCCATGTATCAATAACTAAACTGATTTAAATAAATTTGATAGCCCTAAGGAATTAGAAAGAATCTGACATTTTTCGGCATTTTATTTTTAATTTATTTTTTTAATTGAAGAAATCATTTTAATTTTTTTTCCCTGTCTACCTCTCCCCTTCCCCCTCCCCCCTCCCCTCTGGTAACCACTAGTCCATTGTCCATGTCCATGAGTCTCTGTTTATCCTGTTCATTTGTTGCTTTTAGGTTTATTAGCAATTTTAAAGAGATCCCAAATATTAGCTTAAGTTGTTTACAAAAATAGTTAGAAGAGCAATGATATTACTTTTGGATCCCAGAGAAAAAAAGACAGCCTGTAAATTTGATGCTAGTTGGAATAAAAGAGAAGGTCTCTGATATCAAAAAACAATTCTGAATTCTGCTATTCTCATTATTACTGGGAAATTGATTACTCTTTTAACTGTGCATCAGATCTCCTACAATGAATCAATGACCAAGCTATCTGCCCATTCCCCACTTACCAGTGGAGTATGAGTGCTCCATCGGGCATTTCGTTTGATGGCCCCAACCACAATGTTAATCTCCCCTTGAATGATGTAAATATTCTTATCCACCATCCTGGCAAACCTACCAAAACAGCTAAGAAAAAAGTCTAGTTAATATTTGGTTACCTAGAGCATACCCATGCTTAAATCGGTACCTGATAAGGTTAGAACTGTGACTTAACTTTTCAGTCCCAAGATTTCCCACCTTTAATACTAAGATGGGATAAAATCCATCTGATGTTATGAATCCAACTACCTGGTTCTCCCTTGAAGTTCAAGATACAACTCAAAAAAACATCAATCCAGAAAACTTCTCAAAAGCACCGCAACAATCTCTAGCAAGCCTGTCAAATTCTTCAAAGTCAATTGTTTCCAAATATTTCTATGAGGCCTCTAGGCATGCAGATACGTCTGTGTTGCTATTTTGTTAAAGATGTATTTCAAATTTTCACTTTGTTCTTTTTTATCCACTCAATAAAATAAAAATGAAGGTTCAAGTTAAAAGAAAAGAATGAAGGCTATCAGAAAAACAGACTTGGTTTGGAACTACAGTTACAATGTCAACTTATAGACTACACCCATTCTGCCAAGACAGCTCTAGAAAACTGGACAATAGCAGTGATACAATCTTTGAAACGTTTTGAAAAGTCAAATTCACTTTCTTATAGCAGGAAATCTCTAATAAGCAGACTGAAAGGTAGACTCTTTGCAAAGCTGCTTCTATATAAATCTCTGAAATGAAGCTGAAATACTATTTTAGTATTTTAAGTGCTCCCACCTTAACTACCGCTTTACCATTTTCTTTGCTGCCTAGAATAGCACAACAGCACTTAGAAAAGATATTTAATTATTTCCCCAGGTGAAAATGTAAAAAAGCAAAATTCCTTCCTGGAATAGAGAAAACCCTAGGACCATATAAAACCAACCTTACCATTTTCCATTATTTAGAAACCCTCCTCAGAAAGACAATTTTTTTTTTTAAAGAAGAAAGGAAAAAAGGGGAGGTATACAGTTAGACAAACATTTAGATCAGGCTCAAGGAAAGTTAAAACAGTAAGGCTATCAGTATAAGGGAAGAAGGAATTCCAGAAATATAAACTTATTAAGCACCTCCTATGCATAAGGCATCTTTCAGAGTGCTAAAGATACAAAGCAAGTAAGACATGGAAAGAGCTCTCAGACATATAGTGGAATAAAATTGTAGCATATGACTGTATGTAAAATTGTAGCATATGACTTTATGTAAAAACCAATACATCTTACACAAAATACTAGATTTTTGTTTCACAATATATGCAATATTTAACACACAGCAAGATATAATGGCCAATATCCAGATTAAAAATAGTACAACTGAAGTCTCTGTGTGTGTCCTCCCTAATCATATCCTCTCTTTCATCTATAGGTCCTACTGTTCTAAATCTGTTGTTTATTAAATTTTTATGTTGTTTTATACTTCTACTTCATTGATATGTATCTTTAAACAATATATAGTATTATTCTGCATATTTTTATATTTTATATAACTAATATCATATTGCACATATTCTGAAATTTACACTTTTCCTTTGAAACATTATGTTTGTGATTCATCCACATTGTTAAGTATACTTAATGTATTTTATACAGGTATATAGAGAGATATATAAACACAGAATAAAAAGGTCTGGGCAGATATACCCCTAACTCAATAAGAAGTTATTGCAAAACTGGGGTATAATCTAAGGCTACTTCAGCCTTATCTATAATGTTTTCATTTTTTACAAGAAGAATTTATTACTATACATTTCTACCCATGAGGCATTTATAGAGTTTAGTGGGATCTAAAAGAAAACTGAGCCAGAGATATAGAGGAAGAAAATGAATCCTATAAGTAGCTCTATTTGCATATTTTGTATAAGACAGGGCCCCCAGAAAGTGAGAGAAAACCACTATGAAAAGGAAAAAAGAGCTGGTACAAATTTTGTCCAGGCCCATAACACCTCCCCCAATCCACAAGGGAATCCAACATAAGACTAAATAACCAAAAGAAGAAAAGAAATAACTAGGTTGGTCTCAGAAGACTATCTGCTTTCCAAATGGTCGAGGTACACAACAATATCCTCTCCTGAGACGATTCAATGATGAGAACATACAACAATGTTCTCTCCAAAGAGGATGAAAACCAAGAAACAGAAGATAAACAAATTAGAAAATAATTTAAAATATCAGTAGAAAAAAGATAAAATGTTAGTAGCCCTTCATGCTTAAATTATTTAGGCAAGATGAGTATGCTCTTCATCTCTGGAAGGATTTTTGAGAAACTGCTAACAGAGGTTACCTCCAGGGAAAGGAACTAAGGAGCAGGGGTGAGAGGAAGACTTGCTTTTCTCCGTATATTCTTTTGTACTTTTTGAATTCTGTGTTATATACATATATTACCTATTATCTATTTTTAAATCTTTACTGATTTTTTAAAAAAAGAGTAGGTTCTTTAGAATAGCTGTATTATTCTATGTATAAATGCTTAAGAACAGCAAAGTTAATTAACTAATAAGCATTTATTTCAGTTAATCAGATATTCCTTAGCACATGCTAAGCAAAATGTTAGGCACAGTCATACAGAATTATCCCTGTATTGTGACCAACCCACAAAAAGTTTATAATCTAGTTAACAGCAGTCCCCAACCTTTTTGGCATGAGGAGCCGTGCTCCTATGAGAATCTAATGCCTGATGACCTGAGGTGAGGCAGTGATGACAGTACTGGGGAGCAGCTGTAAATATAGGTGAAGTTCCACTAGCTGGAACACAGCTCACCTCCTGCTGTGTGGCTGGTTCCTAACAGGCCATGGACAGGTACAAGTCTGTGGACCCGGGACTAGGGACCCTGATCTAGTAGATTAGGTAAAACACGTACATATACACACAAACCTATGTAATGACTCCAACATATGAGTGATACACAGTGTCACAGTTGTGAAGCAAAGAAAATTATTTCTGGCAGAAGCCCTAGAAAAGCAACTGAAAGACAGGGTTCAAACAGTCAAATGTATAAAGATAATGGCATGAGTAAAGGATTATAGGTAGGAAAATTCGGTTTATGAAAATTCGGGATTATGATTATTCCAGACTAGCTGGAACATTATTCCTAGGGAAATAATTGGAAGTAAAGCTAGAAAAGCATTTGGGCAGCATATCATGGAAGGCCTTCAATATATGGTTATTATTCAGTATATATTCTGAATACTTATTATTGTAAAAAATATTTTGGGGAGCCTAACAGGGAAACTATAAAACAAGAATAATTTCTCTTGCAGAGAACTAAAAGAATGAAAGAAAACACCCATACTGAAAATAACAGCAACAAGTAAACAATAACACTATACTACAAATTGCAAACAAAAGTGCCAGTGGGACTAACTGATAACTATTTGGAAAGCTTACTGGAGAAGATAAATTTTGAACTTGGATTCCAACTGAAGTAATCAACCTAATTTGATCAAAATTCAACAGACACCAAAAGCTAACAACTTTCTAAGATGGCAAAGATCTAAGGAAAAAATCATTGTCTTAAACTTCTTAGTAAAAAAGAAACATCTAGGGAATGAAGAAGAATTATTTTAAAGGACTATGCAGAGTCACCTAATCTACCTCCAGGCCTCTTAAGCATTTGTCTTCTCACCCAAGAAATCTCCCAAGGAAATCTGTCCTTCAACTTCAAATGGGAAGCCCTGATGAATGACTTGCTGTCTGGTAGCCTATGGCTTAGAACCCCTTATCACAAGGTCACAAAGGCCTATGGAGACCTCATATAAGTATGGTAGAAAAGAATATAAGGTTTATTTTCTATCAGAAATAACATGAGAAGGAACAACCAAATATACACCAATCAACATCCCCAGCCAGATAAACCACTGGCCCAGAGACTCTTAGTAACATACGTCCTTTGAAAGCCTATCTGTTTAAAGCTGGAACCGTAGCATTCCCCTGGTGCTTTGCAGCATCCTAATTACTTACCCCAAGAGGATCCAAAGAGGAGGAGTCCCTTTATCAACTGGCCACTCCCTCTAGATGTAAACGAAAGCAAGAGAAACAGAAACAATAAATTGAATCTTTACTTCATGGAATAACAAAAATCCTATTTCAAACGATTAAAGACTGAAATGTAAAACAGCTCAAAACTTGAAAACTTTAAGAATATATGAGAAAAACAAAGAAAAAATGAGAATATTCTTATAATCTCAACATAGGGGAGAAGCACCTAAACAAGAAACAATAAAACACAACTAATAAAATAAAATTGGCAAATTAAACCACATTAAAATTAAAGACATTTGTTCAAAATACCTCATAAAAAGAGAAAGATAAGTCACAAACTTGGAGAAAATATTTTAACATATACAACTAATCAAGAAGCAATATGAATAATATAAAATAACTTCTACAAAACTATAATAGACACATAAACCTTCCCCAAAATTGGCAAGAGACATGAACAGGCATTTCGCATAATAAGAAAATACAAACACCAAATGAATATATGAAAATATTAGCTTCATTAAAATCAAGAAAATTACAAAATAAGATTATAATAAAATACCAATTTATGCCCCCAAAGTAGCACAAAAATTTTAATTTGACAATACTAAGAATTAGTAAAAATGCAGACCAAGCAGCTAGTGAGTACGTAAATTGATACAGCTCATTTGGATAATAACTTGGCATTATCTTGCAAAGTTGAAGAACTTCATATCCTATATCTCAGCAATTCCACAGAAACTATACCCCCAGGGAAACACAAAGAATTTAGAATTCTGGGGGGGATTGGGGAGGTGTAACTGTCAGGAAAGGGCATACACGTGGCCTCAATTTTGGTGATGTTCTGCTTTTTAAGTTGGGTGGGGGACACTGATGCCCCATGTATGCTATATATATTCTTTGTATGTATAAAATAGACTATCAAAAGTTCCTTCTTTGTAGTTATGGTCTTTGCTGTCTCTATGCACTTGTACATGTTCCCTTTCCATTTTGAGTATTTTTCCCTACTCCTGTCCACTTGGTAAAGCCTCACTCATTCCATCCAAAAGTCAATGAGAGAGTCAGACTATCACAGTGATTACAAGAACAAGCTTCAAAAAAATAAAAAGAACAAGCTTCAGGATCAACAAAGAAACAAACTCCAGTCCTGTTACTACCTTACTACCTATATGATCTTAGCCGTTTCTTAGCCTCTCTGAGCCCCAGTTTATAGTTTTCCATTGTGAAATGTAGATAGTACTCCCTCATCCATTTGTTGTGAAGCCTCAGAAAGAAGTCTATAAAGGGATATTAAAACTCAAAAAATGTTAGCTGTTATTATGGTAATGCCTGCTCTGTGAAGTCTTCCCTAGCTAACCCACTCCCCCAGAGAGTATTATCACTTCTTTTTGTTACCCCATAACACTGCATATAGCTCTATTTAAACACACCTTATACTGATTTATAATTATTTTGTCTGTCTCTCCCATGAATGAGCAGCTCAGGAAGAGACCATGATTTATTCACCTTTTTATTCCCAATGTCTGACACATAATAAGGAAAATGATAAATTTTGAATGAGCAAATGAATAAATGGATGAACATCAAGACTGACTCTTTAATAGTGGTGCAGCTCACATCCACCTCTTGTGAAAACAATGACTTCTTAGAAGATAAGGACTCTAAACCAGGAAAGCAAACCTTCTTTCTGCATCCCATGTTTCTGAACCAGAAGTTACAAACCTTCCATAAAGGCCACTCTAATAGACAAAAAACAAACAAACAAACAAAAAACACATTTACCCACCAGCCAAATCATTATGTTTCTATTCTCACATCTTCCTGAAGTTTCCTCATGTATTATATGCATTATATTTCACTGAAAGATATGAACATAAGTCTTTATCTAATTGTCAATTCTTCATATATGTGTATATATTATTTTCTTTGGTTCTAAATAGCTGTTATTAGTACATCATTGTTTAAGCTATTTTTCTTAATTGCTTTTAAAAGTTGTCCTTATCCAATTAGAAATTAGATTCCCCAAAGGCAAAGACTCATTTTTTTTTCTTCTTCATGGTACTTTGGTGTCTAGCACAGAGCTCTATAAACCAAGAAAATGCTTTCTGAGAGGGTAGATGGTACCACAGAGCTGAACAACCCTCAACTCATCCTTCCAAAGTGTATCTTCACTCCATCTCTCAAACATTCCAGAGGAGCATTAAAAATGAAGAGCTTACAAGTTTCCAGAGCTGGCCAAGGAACACACTAAAGTTCTGTTCTTCATTGAAAGTAACCAAGAATTACTGAACTAGTAAACAATTTACTGGGCTCAAGAAATTTACTCAAAGTGTAAAGGTAAGAGAAAGTCAAACTAGGAAAAAAGCTGGTGCCCTGACAGGATACAACTGGAAAATCCTACCAAACCTGATAATCAGGTGACCAGTGCACCTCAGCTCTGCCATGGCACCTCCTCCCTCTGTGGAGTTCTAAGTCTATCCCAAGAACTACATGCAAGGTGAGCCATGAAGATGTGTCCAAAGCTATTCAAAGATGGCTTTTATGCCAGCTTGGAGATGAAAAACAAAACAAGGCTTCTCTCTCTCACTAATCTTTTAACCAAGGTAAGGGTGACAGTTGGCAGAACAGGACAAAGATAAAGTTAGTCTGTGTGATTATATAAAGAGAACTGCAGTAATTCTCATAAGGCCTGCCCATCTTGCATGTCAGGGGTCATCATCCACTGACATGGGGCAGAATCCATATTTTGTTCCACCTGCAAAAAGTTTTTAAAAAATTTAACTAGTTGCCAACAGTTTAAAACAATGATCTGAATTTCTGGTTTCTCCTGAAAAACAAGAAAAATGGCATACTGTGCACACATTCTAGTACATTATAGTCCCCACTACATCCTAATACATTCCCACCTGGCTCACTTCACTCATTTATGTTTACCTGCTTGATACTCAGGCATGTGAGCTTGTAATCTCTGGTTTACATAATGGCAACAAATCATTACTTCCATAACCATTTCCTCATTATAACTGGGGGTCCAAATCCCCACACTGCTCTATTATACTTGCATTTAATTAAACAACTATTGTTGAACATACTGACATATATAAAAAGAGGAACGATAATAGCTAAACAGCTGCCAATTACATTTACATAGCTCTTCTAGCCTGAGGGTAAAATGCACCTCCCTTCTTCAACTCAACTCCACCATTACCCCAACAACAGAATCATTCTAATTTGTCACACTGAACCACAGGGACAGACCGTGATCAATCAACAGAAGTGGCATACAAAGGCTAGGATAATCCTTCCAGTGAGTACAGTATAAATACAGTGGGTCTCCTCAAAAGCAGCTGTGTCTTTTTCCCTTCTAGATGCCCACAGTAGCCAGTCTAAGTACACTATCAATGAAGTTACTATCTAAAAGTGGCAGTCATTTTGCCTTCTGGAACACAGGTAAGTGAAATAGTAGTAGAACTCTGAGAACTGTGAGTTCAACTGGGATTAATGCTTAGCTACTCATGAGGAAATGTGTCTACAACCTGAGTTCCCACTGTGCCAAAGAGCATCACTGTCAAGATTAGAACATACTGTCCACATCCATCTTTAAAATGATGCTCAAATACAAGTCTTGAAGGAAGAACCAATTTTCTGATTTCGGTTGGGGGCTAGGGGTAAAGAACTATTCTCATCTAGAAAATGACTTTTTAAGTAAAGAAAGAGAAAATCTTTGATGCAAGAGTCACCTTCAGTCCCAAGTGAAAAGATGCTGGATTGGTCACACTATCTACCCAAAGACTAGATTGCCTATTACGTCAAGCATATCAACCCAACAAGGCTCAGTGGGGAATATCAACCCAGATGAGCAAGACAGGCCCATCAAACCTGGATACTTCCTAAGCTGACTGTCATTTAATTAGCCACTTCCAACTACTTTTTTTTAGAAATTCTGCAACTTGGATCAAGTTAAAATGCAAATAATTTCCTATACCATTTCCATCCCACTTATTTTAAAGCAGTAAATACAAACAATAAATGTTATCCCCACCACACACAGAGACACACACACACACACACACACACACACGCACTTTCAGGAGGGGAGAGGACATTAAGTAGAAAGAAGCAGTTTAGTCACTCTAGCTCCTAAATAGTTTTCCCTTCTAACAATTAGGTTTTGACTCTCCTTGTTATTACCTCACCTGCAAAAGTCCTGACTGCCAGGGCCAGAACCAGGCTACGAGTTAGGATCACATACTAAAACTAACACTAGGTACAGATAACATTTATTAAGTATCCACTACGTGATTAAGTTGATACTGCTTTATCCCTACTACATCCTCTAACTAGGCCAATGCACATATATGTGCTACTACTTTTAAAGAGTGCATAAACTGAGCAGTGCAATCCCAAAATAGACCTTTCAATTTGTATCCTCCACAGGAGCGAGAGGAGTGCCTTGAGTATCTTAATTGAAGGCATACTAATTTCTATGTTGTACATTAAAAAACTCTATCTATACTATTCTTCATTTCTAAAGACACTCTTAACCCTTGGGAGACTTTAAGGTTTACGATACAGCAATTTATCAAATGTTATCACATTGCCATAAACTACTCTTTGAGGTTATGTTCCATCATTCACTCTGCTGCCTTGACCCTATCACTTTTAAAGTGACTGAACAACTCTTTTGACTCTTTTTATCCACTAAAAATAATAGGCCGACAGTACCAAACTTCACCAGTCTTCAAACCTCATCTCCTTAGGCCATGTGAAGAGGAGACCTGGGGAGGAACACACACACTCACATTCACACACACACACAGACTACAGATCAATATCTCTCATGAATACAGATACAAAAATCCTAAATAATATACTAGCAAACCAAATACAAACAATAAATGTTATCCCCACCACACACAGAGACACACACACACACACACACACACACACGCACTTTCAGGAGGGGAGAGGACATTAAGTAGAAAGAAGCAGTTTAGTCACTCTAGCTCCTAAATAGTTTTCCCTTCTAACAATTAGGTTTTGACTCTCCTTGTTATTACCTCACCTGCAAAAGTCCTGACTGCCAGGGCCAGAACCAGGCTACGAGTTAGGATCACATACTAAAACTAACACTAGGTACAGATAACATTTATTAAGTATCCACTACGTGATTAAGTTGATACTGCTTTATCCCTACTACATCCTCTAACTAGGCCAATGCACATATATGTGCTACTACTTTTAAAGAGTGCATAAACTGAGCAGTGCAATCCCAAAATAGACCTTTCAATTTGTATCCTCCACAGGAGCCAGAGGAGTGCCTTGAGTATCTTAATTGAAGGCATACTAATTTCTATGTTGTACATTAAAAAACTCTATCTATACTATTCTTCATTTCTAAAGACACTCTTAACCCTTGGGAGACTTTAAGGTTTACGATACAGCAATTTATCAAATGTTATCACATTGCCATAAACTACTCTTTGAGGTTATGTTCCATCATTCACTCTGCTGCCTTGACCCTATCACTTTTAAAGTGACTGAACAACTCTTTTGACTCTTTTTATCCACTAAAAATAATAGGCCGACAGTACCAAACTTCACCAGTCTTCAAACCTCATCTCCTTAGGCCATGTGAAGAGGAGACCTGGGGAGGAAATTCCAATCAAAAACATAAACCGAGAGAGAATATTTGTAAAATAGATTATGTAAAGGAAGAAACAGTCTCAGAAGATAAGTCCAATGTTTACATACAGACCCAGACTGCCGGTTGAGCTGCCCTATAAGAAAGCCTTCTCATAGCCCAGGTCCCACACTGCTGGCCTCAATCCTTCCTCACCTCTCCTCACTACCTGAGTCTAGATTGCACTAGTTCCTCTTCATAAAGTATTAATGAAGCAGTCTGGCTGTGTTAGTGGGGCAGTCACACAGAAGTGGACGCTGTACACAATCTGGAAAGACTTTCATGTCTAAGGTTTAAAACCCAACTCTGAAAAGTAGATTCAAAGCTCTTTAGGTTTACATTCAGTTTTTGAGGACTGGTCTCTTTAGAATGCAGAAAGCTCCGGAAGAGAGGAGCCGAAGGCTAGGTTAAGCCTGGGAACACAGGAAGAAGGATTTGGGCACCTGCAAGGAATCAGAAGTCAGAGCTGAAGTCGCCCCGCCTGCGGCAGGGTCTGACCTTTGCCCTCTACACGCCTCCCAGTTCCTTTCGATAACAATCTCTCCCTCGTCTTATTCCTGACCCTGCGCGATTAATCCACCCGGGCTAGTACAACTTAAGGGCCCTCCTCCCCTTCGTCCCTATTGCGATGTCAGGGGGGCCTTCACAACCCTGGAACTCTAAGAAGAGACTTCGCTGACCTGTCAGCGGATCCAAAATGGCGGGGCCTAGTCCCAAGACCTGCAGCCGCTGCTCATGTCCACCCAGGGCCCCGTAGGCGTCTCCGAGAGGCTCTCCCGGCTCTGGTGGCAGATGAGAGAAGGGAAGTAGCCCGTTTCCTGGAAATTGAGGCCGAAGTCAGGGACCGCACAGCGGCTGGGAAGAGTCGGCCGGAACGGGCGGTGGAGCCGGCTACCTTCCCTGTCAGCTTACTGACGTGGTAACTAGCCTCAGTCTAGCCCGCTGCCTGGTAACTGTGCGAGCCCTGCCGCGCACAGCCAATCATAGCTTTTCACCGTGAAAAGTGACATTCCAGCTATCCAATCGAAGAAAGTAATTGGCTCCGGGAGGCGGGTTGCGCCTAAAGAGGCGAGATTACAAAAGAAAGAAAAGGGTAGGTAGGGGACAGCCAACGGATACAAGTACTCTCTGAATGACAGTTAGAAAAGCCAATAAAAAGAGAGAACTTGTGCTGGGCAGTTGGGGAGGTGGAGTTAGCTAGAGTTCGGTTGCAGTGCGGCTTGTAAGTAGCTGCTGGGCATTATGGGGAGGAAAGCTACGATTTGCTGGAGAGGAGGCGGGGTCCGTTTTGAGAGCCTGAGCGGGCGTCTCTACTCTTTCCTCTCTGCCCAACCCAGCCACTCCCTATTAAAATCAGCGGGTCCAAAATCGTACCTCTTAAGGGAACACTTCCATACGAGGCAGTTTCTGGGCTCCCTCCTTCCTAGAGCCAGTCTTGCAATCTAGTCTGACCTCCCTTGCCACACTCTCCCGTCTGCCTGCCCTGACTGGCTTCTCATAGATGTGTCTGAACCATCCCAACTCTGTTTCTGTGTCTTGTGCCCCATTGCTATCATCCAGAAATAAAAAAAAATGGGAAGCGGCAGAAATCTGGAATCTCTAATTCAGATCTCTTCATTTTACAGAGCAGGAAACTGAGTTCCAGAGTGGAAAGATAGACCCACGTTCGCATAGTTATTGGCAGAGCAGAGAGAAAGACCCGAGCGTCCTCACCCGTGATTCAGCTTTCTTTTTCACTGCCCTTCACTACCTCTTATGCCCCAGTCTATCAGTCTGTAACTCTCAACTCTGCCCCTCATGGACACTTTTTACCTACCTGGAAGGAAGCTAATCACACGGGCTAGTCCACATCACCATTGACAGGAAATTAAAGCCTTTCCTGTTTGCCTTAGAAATGCTGAGAAGCCTGAGAGCTAGATGCCCACCCCAGTCTTCACTCTCCTGCCTCCAGGTGTCTCTCCTCTTGCAAGCGGTGATAGAGGTTGTGAGGATATTTAGAATTACCTAGAAGTGAAAATGTATAAGAGGACAAGAGGATTGGTTTTCTCCTTGCAGATTGACTAGTGAAATTCTCAGCCCGTTTTCTGGCATAGAGCCCAGGTGTCTCTGCAAACCTGAAGAGACGGCTGGGAGGCAGTAAAAAAAATATACCAACTCTCTCCTCCATCATCCCATTTATAGATGACCCAAGTCCAGGGACGCTTCACACCTAACCCCATAGAAATGTGGTCTCAAAACCACCATCCACCAAAATTAACTCAAAATGGATCAAAGACCTCTGAATATAAGACCTGAAACCATAAATTGCATAGAAGGAAACATAGATATTAAACTCATGGACCGTGGATTTAGGAGGATTTTATGAATTTGACCTCAAAGGCAAGGGAAGTAAAAGCAAAAATAAATAAATGGGACTATATCAAATTAAGCTTTTTCACAGCAAAAGAAATCATCAACAAGGCAAAGAGACAACCATCTGAATGAGAGAATATATTTACAAACAATGCCTCCGATAAGGGCCTAATTTCCAAAATATATAAAGAATTCATACAACTCAACAATAGAAAAGCAAACAATCCAATTAAAAAATGGGTAGAGGACTCAAACAGACACTTCTCTCAAGAAAACATACGAATGGCCAAAAGACATATGAAAAGATGCTCAAGTTCACTATTAGGAAAATACAAATCAAAACCACTGAGATATCATCTCATGCCTGTTAGAATAGCTATCATCAACAGGACAAATAATAACAAATGTTGGAGAGGGTGTGGGGAAAATCAAATTCTCATACATTGCTGATAGGATTGTAAACTATTACAGCCGCTATGAAAAACAGTACAGAGGTTACTCAAAACACAAATAGAATCACCATATGACCTAGCAATCCCTCTTCTGGGTATTTACCGAAAGAAAACTCAAAAACATTTATCTGCAAAGATATATGTGCCCTGATGTTCATAACAGCATTGTTCTCAGTGGCCAAGACATGGAAACAACCAAAGCGTCTAACAATAGATGATTGGATAAAGAAGATGTAACACATAGATACAATGGAATATTACTCAGCTATATGAAAAGATGAAATACTGCCATTTGCAACAACGTAGATCTTGAGATTATCATGCTAAGCAAAATAAGTCATACAGAAAAAGCTGAGAATCATGATTTCACTCATATATGGGATATAAAACTATAAGTAACAAACAAACATAACAAACAGAGATTCGTGGACATGGACAATGGATTAGTGGTTACCAGAGGGAAGCAGGGAGGGAGAGGTAGATAGGAGTAACCCGGGGGGGGGGGGGGTGGGAGGTATTTAGTAGCAAAAGGAAATTTAATTTTGGGTGGTGAACACACAATGCAATATATATATATGACATATTGTTGAATTATACACTTGAAACCTATTTAATCTTATTAGCCAATGTCACCCCAATAATTTTAATTTAAAAACATTTTAAAGAACCAATCAAAAAAATGCAGATATCCAAAGACCATCCATGTGCTAGGACCCTCTAATTTGAAGAACCCATCAGACCTGCCTGACATCAGACCTGAAGAACTCCTCAACAGCTCCCTGCACCTGCACATCGGGTTCCTGGTCTCCATGCCCAGCTGAGGACCTTGCCCCTTTCACCCAAAGAAAGGGGCAGAGGTACAACCATCATAGCACCTCTTTCCACAGTACCTCTGAGCCATTTTAAACCTTCATTTGAAAAACTAGGATTTGGTTTCCTGGGCCTATCTCAGATTGAGAGGTCCTAGATAGCCAAAACTCCCTACTCCCCCACCTCCACTCCCACATACCTCCAAAAATTAACCTAAAAGAATGAGTGAGTTGTGTGTTAGAGATGAAGAGGAGATGGCAATGCTCTAGACCCGCCTAATCTCCATCACCTTACCAGGCAGAACATCTCCTTCTTAGATTTCAGTACTGAGTTCCTACATTATGCCTAGGAATAGAAACATGAGGAACACATGGTACTTGGCCTCCTAAATCTTAGCATCATAGGGGACAACATATAAGCTGATGTCTTCAATATAGTGGGTGGGGTAATAGAAAGCATGCACAGGAGGGTTGTGGGAGTAAGAGGCTAGACAACTGGCTAACCTGGAAGTTCAGAAATGGCTTCCCAGAGAAAATGAGGCCCAAGTGGAGCTTAGGAGGATGAGTAGGAATTGACAAGATTAAGACTGGCTGGAAATCTGTTATTGTCAAAAGAAAGGCCAGAGATGTTCAGGAAACCAGTAGGAGATTGGAGATTAAGACAAGGTCAGATCCTGAAAGTTTTGTATGCCAGTTAAGTATTGCTTGCTTGGTCTTTAGCCTGAGGGCATTCGGGAGCTACTGAAGGGTTTTAAACAGAGACATGACTGGTCAGATTTACCTTAGGAGCATATTGCCTGATAGGTTTTGGGCCCTGAGGGGCACCCAAGCATCCCTGACTCCACATGTTCCTTCAGACATCTGTCCTAGCCCTTGCAACGCGCTAACCAGCAAGCACTACAGTCACAGAACTGAACCTGGTATCACCAAGCAGAATCTAGTCTGTTAAGGCTGAGAGAGCATAGCCTGAGCAAGCCAAAAGTGCAGACTGACAGATAAATTGCCCAGGCCTCTGAGGAGTGACCAGCCCAAACCCCAAGATCCAATGAGAGCCTCCTTTAACTTCTTTTGTGGGGAGGTAGGGGGTGATAGTTACTTGTCCAAGGTCACTCGATGATGGTGTGGTTGGTGGCAGGGTTAGAATGGTGCTTTGGTTTGTTTCATTCCAAACTCTGCTTTCTCCAGGAAGCCACCTTCCTTGGAGGAGAGAAAGGCAGGAGCGGCGGGAGATTGCGGAGAAGAGGAAGAAAGACGCGAAGGAAAAGAGGAGCAGAAAGAGAACTTAGGCTTTCAACGTGGCAAAGGAGAGAGGAGAGGAATAAACAACAGGAGCAAAGCAGTGGAGGAGAAAAAAGAGGAAAGAAAGGCGAGACGTGGGAGGATTGGAACAGAGACAAAGGGCAAAGAGACAGACAGCGACAAGTGGAGAGAAAATCGCTGAAACTTGAGCGGCAACGAAGTCTGAGCGCTGAAAACCAACGGCTTTTCCCGGCCAATCGCCCTCCCACCTGGCACCCCGGCAACCCTATCCACCCGCACCACTCCGCTTTGCTCGGGGTGGCAGCCTGGCCCCACCTCACCGCCGGCGGGCGCCGGCTCCGTAGAGCTACACGGCGTACCCTAAGATCCCGAGTTTGGCTCCGCCAAAGTGTTCTTGCTGGAGCGTGGTTTCAGCCACGTGGGGAGGGGCGTGTCCCAGTTGCTGAGGAGCCCTTCCAATTGGCCAGCACGCGGGCTTCTTGGCGGTGCGCCGGCCAGACTCCACCTCCGAAGGCGGGGCCTGAAAATTCACAGCTGGAAAGGGTGGAGTCCGGGCTGCGCAGCTGGAAGGGGGCGGGGCCCTACTCGCGAGGTTCGCCGCCGAGGGCTGGGGGCGCCGTGGGTTGCCATAAAGTGAATGGGCGCCGGCGGGGGGGTGGCAGTCCGAGGCGAAGCTCAGTCTCTCCCTCAGCGAGTTCGGGAGCGCCCGAGCGGAGCGGCGGCCC
>NW_006442207.1:12838770-12863174 GCF_000325575.1 Pteropus alecto
GCCGCTGCCGGGAGTCTTCCTGCTGCGGGACTCACTGTGAGTGCTTGACCCTGCGGGTTACAGGGGCTCACCCGGCCGAGGGGCCATGGCTGGACTTCGGGATCCTTAAAACCAGACCTAAGGCGGCTGAACTGGGGAACGGCGCCTGGAGAAAGGGTCAAAACTGGGAGGGCGGTCTGCAGACCCAGCCAGCTCCAGGACTTAGGGAAAGGGAGACTCAGCTTCAGGACTCGGGGAACAGAGAAGGGGGAGACTCTGGAGATCCGGAGGGAAACCGGAGACATGAAATCACGACAGGCGCTCCTGTCGGGAAATCATTACCATAAAGTACCCTGGAATCCAAGGGCCCGGAACAGGCAGCCAGGGAGCAAAAGGGGTTGCCGAGGCTCTGGCCAGTGGGGGGAGCTGGCGGCGGCTACCCAGCATGGGGGCAGCTGGCGGCGCCCTTCGCCCCTCGGCTGGGGCTCAGACTCCAGGAGCCAGGAGCAGAGGTGCGTCTCATTGCACACGCTTCTCGTCTCAGCTGCTTCGCAGTTGCGAATAGGAGTCGTGTTGTGAGAGCCCTGACTCGCGCGACCGGCTCAGATGGCCTCTGTGTGGGCGGCAGAGCAGTGACTGAGCAGCCAGAGTGACCAGGCGGCGGGTCTGGTGTGTCCGGCTTGGGGTGTCAGAGTCCGCATGTGTCCCGGCCTGGGGCTGCCACTGAATCGGACGGAATGTCCGCAGCGCGCGCGGCTGGGAGTGGACAGAATGTCCGGGGCGGCGAGGTGGGTCTTTCTGGAGGAGGCGCTGTCAGGCAGCGGTGGACAGAATGTCCTCGGCTGAGTGGCATGTCCATTTACCCGGCAGTGCCTGCCCAGCTGCTGCGTGTGCGGTGGGGTTCTCTGTGGTGAGTCGCCACGAATCCCACTTTGCAAACTTGTGTTGTTTCTGCTCCTGGGGGCTGTGGGGCCCATCAACAGGGAGTGAAAGCAAAAAGGCTGCAGACTGGTCTTTGGGTGGAGTGGTGCTGAGAGAGATTACCTCTCCAACCCAAACCATATCAGAGCATCCCCTGGACTTCCAGGATACAAATTTGAGGAAAGAAAATCAATGATGGATCTGTTAGTGGGAATCAAAACCAGGAAAGGAAGGAATGAACTACAAAGGGCAATGGGAAGGCAAGAAGGAGCCCAGCACAATCCCCTGCCAGCCTCTCAATTCACTCACAAACTCAGAGGCAACCCCTAATTCCAATACAGCTGATCAGACACTCCCAGACCTCTTTGCCTAGGGGTCATTGGGCTAAAGGCATCTTCTTTGCAGGGAGCAGGCGCTCAGGCCTAAAGAGAAAACTGCAGCTCTTTAGCAAAGCAAACCCGGCGGTCTTGTTTCCCTTTTTGCTCCCTCGGTTTCACCAATCTGAACACCACCCTAGTGGCTAAGAGGAGGTAGGAAGGAAATACATGGAATTCAGACTCTGGGGTCCAACATGAGACCTATATGGTCCTCTAACTCTGGTTGAGAAGGTCTCAGACCTACCCAAGTGCCTTGTGTACTTTCCCTGTAGCTAATGGAGGGTCCTGATTCATTTGGACCCCTACAATGATCATCTGTTCTGACCCCACCTCTTTAACTAGAGCCCAGTTAAGCTAAAGGGAACAAAATAAAGAGAACTCTACCAGTCTAGGTAAATGAGCGCAACAGCCCGGCTGAGGACTGAGTTTTCATGGGGACAAATGAAAGGTGATGTGTTTAGCAATAAGTAAGTAATCTAAACAAGTAGATCTCAACCTTTCTCAACCTCCACCTGTGAGTGATATACAATACATATTCGTCACACTCCCACCTCAGTACCTCAATTTTAAAGTTTGCTTATTGCTAGGAATAAGACATTTTTTATTAACATTTTTTATTAACATTTTTTGTCCCTTGCCCCCTTTTGGTAAATATAGAGTCATACTCAAATAGCCCCAACACATTCTGATACCCTTATCAGGGGCTTGTGCTTCCATTATTTTTTAAATTACGGGTGAAATGAAACACTCTGAATCAGGAAAGGAGTAGGGAACACATTACAGATGGTTCCCTGAAGACCTTAACCCAAAGATCTGTTTTTGCAACAGCGTTATAATGAAGATGACTGGAAATAAAAGGCAGCACTTTCTCCTTTGCATAAAATCACGAAGCTCAGTGTATGCCTGGGGCACTGGGACTGAAGGAGAATGTCATGGGCCTAGAGAAGAGTCAGAGAATAGTTGCCAGAATGGGGAGCCAGTGGCTGCTTGAGAGAGCAAACTTCAAAGTTTAGGACTCTAGGAAGTGAGATAGGATGGAAATCCACAAAATAATGAAAGGCGTAGATAAGCAGAAGACTTGTTTGCTCCCTAAATCCTGAAACCGGAGATGAGGGGGCCTCTTTGAACAGGAGCGATGCAAGTGCAGGATGAATAGGGAAATGTTCCTTGGCACACAGTGGGCAGCAAACTTCCAGAGCTCATTTCCAGGGAGGTGGTAGAGGCAGGAAGTAGAAATGGAATCCTTCGGGGCTTGGGAGGATCAGTGCATGTCAGAGCCACAAATGGCTACTGGGGCGGAGGGGGCGAGGAGTGAAAAGAGCTCAGTCCCGGTCCTAGGAAAACTGGATTCGAATCTCTTCAATCTGTGTAACCTTGGGTAAATTCACATTCTTAGAGGTGAAATGGGGATGGTTATTCCTGCCACTCATGGTGGTTAATAAGAATTAAATGAAATCATATATATGAAAGCCCTTTGCAAGTGAAAAAGAAATAAGGAGTGTTATTGCCATTATTAGGCCCAAACTGTAGAATCTTTGTTCGAAAGAGTGGTATCTCAAGTCTTACATCAGCCAGATAGCATCCCTAATCCAACCACAGGAAGATTCTCAATGACAGATAGAATACCCTATCTCAGGCTTCAGATGCTGGCCTTTACCCCTGCCCCTCTCCCAGAAGAGTTCAAGGGAGCTCCCCAAATGTTTAAGCCGTCTACCAGACCAAATATACTGATCTGTTCCCTGCCTGCCTGCTGCTCAAGGATGTGAATATGGGCTTAAGATGCAGGTCCAGGAAGGGGGAGGGCAGGAGAGACAGACTGAAGCTGAGCTGGGGTAAACACGAGATAAGGAAGGAGCCACCCAAATTTTCTCTTCTCCAGTCACTCTAAATGATGCTTCCTAAAATGTGCTTCCTAGGAGATGGCAGCTAATCTGAAGGATTCGTTAGGTCTTGAACTTTGGTATTATCTAGTATCTAGCCCATGGTCACCAACAGGGACCCATGATAAAAGTGATGGGGAGAGAAAGGAAAAGATAGGTGGTAAGATGAGAAAGAGCTGCTTTCAAAGAGCCCCTTTCCTATCTCTTCCCTACCCAATTCATTCTGCTCACCAATGCCAAATAAAGTTCCCAAAGATGCTGCTTTTATGTCACTCTCCTGTCTACAAGTCTTCAGTGACTCTCACCGCTTCACTTTAAGGGGCTGAGGTGGGAGAGGCTGGTACAGGAGTGGGAGGGGCATGATGCTGCAGGCTAAACATGGCCTGTCTTCCTGGTGTGATGATATCACTTGAAGATGTCACTTGGAGATTTGGAAAGAAAACTTTGTTTTTATATAAAAATATACATAATGACTTAAGTATGGAATAGAATGCAAAATTTGCTTCAATTTTTAATATAAGGATAGAGATCTCAAAGAAATTTCATACTGTTGACAGCTGCTTCAGGTTGTGCCCTTAGTTTCCCAGGGTAATATTTTCTCTTTCTAGTCTTAGGGTTTTTTCAATGGAAAAGCTGAAGATGCTGTAACCTAGATTGTATTAAACTTGAACCACCACCCTTTGCCCATCATTGGAGGCCCCCTAATCCTGACCCATTTTTCTCTGATGATCTCCTATCACCCACACTGAGACCCTGGCCAAGCTAGGCTCCTTGTTGCCCTCTGAACTTCATTCCCAATTCTGCCCCTTCTCTGCCTCCCCAATTCCCAGCTCAGCCATGAGCTACAACCTCTGAGCCCCAGAAGATGATACCACCTTACGTGGGCTTCCATTTCTCCAATCTCCCTTAATCTAAGTATCAGACCCATGCAGCCCATCATTTCATCTTATGCTGTTTGCCTCCCAAGACTGCAGGCTACTAGAAATTAGGGTCTATGTCTTACCAGTCTTGGGGATCTGTCTTAGCACCTAACACTTGCTAGAGGAAAGAAGGAAGAGGCGGGAAGGAAGGATATGGAGGCTGCATCAAGTCATCACTGCCTCTACCTGAGTCTTAAGGTTTCTTCTTGGAGCTGTGAGCTTTGTCTACAGCTGTCTTAATTTGCTCCCATTTGTCACTGTAGTTCAGGAGACCAGACAGTTTGGGTGATCAACATCACTAATGAACATGAAGCCAATGTGCACTTAAGGGCCTCACTTCAGTGTCAGGTTTATCAGGTGGTTTTAGGGCCCTGGTTTACACCTGTTTGCCAGCTTGCTGCTTGCTGAGCTGAGCCACAGTATTGCAACTCTATCCCTCTTATATTTCTCTTCATTCAGTTCCTGCAAGAGGAAGTTCTTTTCCCATTTAGGTTCCAGGGTATGCCTCCTGGAATTGTTATTGCAACTTCTTGAGGGCTCTCTGGCTGTGGCCCTGGTTCACCCCTTTGGCTTTAGGACAAAAGTGGGTACACATGGCAGTTGCCCTCTTGCCATGAATTTGTGTCCCTGGAAACCATGGCCTCCCCACTATGGCCTCTCTGGCCTGTGATAGTCTCGTAATATATCTTGGATATTTTGATCTTGCTGCAGTCCGTAACAGCTTCCTGTAATTCCAGCCTTTACTTCAGAATCGAAGCATACCTGTAGGTTCTCTCTTCTCCCAAGGGCTGGGATTGCCACCTTGACACCACTGGGGCCTGGGCCATGCATCCCCTGCAGGGAGTGTCAGAAAGGCTTGCGGTGGGGCAAGAAGCCCCTTCCAGAGCTGGTCTCAGCAACACTGTTATCTCTTGACTCTCTTTGGCCCTGCCTGGTATTTCTCACCAGCATTAACCAAACCTGTACTCTAAGACCTACTGCTTGTCCCTGTCCACTGAGTGAGGTAAACTTCCTGGCCTCAGATCCAACTCCCCAGCTTCCTGACCTCCAGCAGTTTGGGGGAGCTTAATCCTCAGCCAGCTTGTCTCCAGCTCAGACAACCATTTGACACCCCCAGCCTCTGCCTGACCAGCCCACCCGGATACAAGTCTGCTAGAGGCCTGTGCCCCGACTCGCTCGCTCTCTATTACCTGCCCGGCTTTAGTGTTCTTGCCTTTCCAGTTTCACAATCAGAGCCCTTCTCAGCCTCATCCCCTCTATCTTCTATTACTAATCCAGTCAGGAGCTTGAGGCTTTATTTTTTTCTTTTACCAGTCCCTGGTCCCCAAAGTGGCTCCCAGCTTCGGTTATCCTAACCCATTTTGCCATTACCTTATCGACCGGGCTCTCTTTTGTGTTCAGGACAGAGTGCTCACAACACACATTTGCATCCCTCTCTAAAATGCAGCATACTGCATTTTAGAAATTCTTCACTGGGAGATACAGAGTCTAGGGAGGTGAACCACTCAAGCAAGGGCAGAGACAAGGATGAGATCTATTTACCACTCTACCTTCTGTGCCTAACTCAATGTCCAGCTCATAGACACTGCCAAATTAATGTCTCTTCAATGAATGAGGGAAAAAATACTTGAATAGAGTTGTACTTCTATCCATTTTTCATATCATATTTTATTTTAACCTTATAACAATACCGAAGGTAGGTAGGGAAGAGATTATGATCTTGCTTTTAGAGCTGAAAAAAAGATGCTCACAGAGGTAGTTTTTCAATTAGTAAGCTGGGAAGCCATGACATGAATGTAGGTATTTTGACTCCAAACCTAACTTCTTTGGGCTACATCAGATTCCTTTCCTAAGGGGCCTGGGCAGTTTCTCTCCCCCATCCCCATCTCATCCTCTTTCTCCAGCATTCTCTTGCCATCTCCCCACTCAGCTGCACAGGCTCTCCCCAGCAGCCACTGAGTGTAGACCACTCCCCTGACCCCTTTGGCCTCCTCCTCCCCTGAGACTGAGAGCTGAGATTCAGAGGGGCCACGAAGGGGAGGGAATAGAGTAATGGCTCGCTCCAAAACAGCCAAGGCAGCTGTCCCTGTCACAGAGAAAGGAGACTGTGTGATGGTGTGTGTCTGTCTGCCTGAATGTGGCAGCACATGTGTGGGAGAGTGTGTGTTTGTATGCCTCTAGCTGCAAGTCCAAGTGCTTATTTTGTCTGAGTGGGGGCCCGTGTGTGTCTGCATGTGTGTCTGTCTGTCTCTGGGAACATACAGCCTGAATTCTGCTTTCTGGGTCTCAGCCTCCGCCTCATCATTTACTTTGGCTCTTATCTCTCCTCACCCTACCTTCCTCTGCTGAAATAAAGGGTGAAACCAAGACACAGGTATGGAATGCTGGGGGAAGTGCAGTTTAGAAAATTAGAAGTCTGGAGCCAAAGCAGACTGGAAAGATTAATGGCAATGGTGAGATTTAGCTTCCCTTATAGGCAAACCCTACTGTCTCTCTTTTTCCAACTCTGTGTTGCTGCTATGGCCTCTGGAGAAGTCAGGGGCATGGTTTGCATTTTGAGGGCATCTTTTTTTAAATATATTTTTTATTTTCTTATTTTTATTAAATTTATTGGGGTAACGTTGGTTAATAACATATAACTTTCAGTTGTACAACTTTATAACATGACATCTGTATACTCTTACGTGCTCACCCGAAGTCTAGTCTCTTCTGTCACCGTGTACTTGACTCCCTTTATCTTCTTTGTCCTCTTGGGTATGAAGTTCAGAGAGGACTTCAGAGCACCCCTTTTTCCAGCTCTCAATTCTAAGCCCTCCCAGCTATTTTGGAAGAGCTACTAGTCAAGGCTGCCACAGGTCCCTTCCAGTGGCATCTTCCTTCCATTGGAACATTGTTGAGTCAACCCCAAACCTTTGACTCCTGACCTCAGACCTGGAAGGGGAGGTAAGCTGAGCACCCCCGCCCATGGCCTGACTTCACTCCTTCCTTCCCAGGTTCCCTTCAGCCCTGCCTCTTTAACCCTAGAAAAATGTCCCAGGTCTAGTCCCCTCTGCCTGTGGAAAGAATAGGGACTGTTTCTCAACCTCCTGCCTTGACCTCTGTTCCAGCCCAATCTTGCTTGAGAGGTGAGGGCAGGGGGCAGCTGTCATCTCTGAGCTGGATGAAGGGGGCATTACCATGTGCAAATAAAGGCCACTGCCCATCTGTGCCTTCCTGAGAAAGGCTCCTAATAAATTCAGAGCAGCCGAGTGACACACATCTTAATCTAGCTAATCTACCACATTAACGCCACTTTGCACAGCCTGCATTAAGTCCCTGTTAATAGGGAGACAGATGGACCCTTCCACCCAGATCTTCACCCGTGTTCCTCTGTCCCTAGACTCCTTTGGTTTTCCTCTGACCAAGAAACCACCAGAATTCTTTAGGCCCACTAGTGTACCTTTCCTTTCCTCCTACCAGAGGGGGCCTAGGAGAGCCAGCAGGGAAGAGGAACCTGCAGGGGAGACTTAGGCAAGGCTAGGAAGTAAGTTAGGATAGAAAGTTAAGGGTAACAAGGTGAGTTTAAGAAGCCCACATCTACTGCCTGGGGTGAGCCTGGTAGAGGCCATGTATGAGAGCTGAACAATGACTGGTAGGATGCGATATGTCTGGACAGGCACAGAAGCAGACGGGGCTAGAATGCCTAAGTGATTTTCAAACCTGCTTTTGATTCTGAAACTCTATTCAAATGAAATCTCTCCAGAAAGTATAAACAAAACAACAAAAGCAGGGCTGCCCTAGTTGAAGCAGACCCAAGCAAGGCTAGCCCTGAGTTCCAGTCCCTGAGGGGATTTCTGTGTAGGGCCCCAACGAACACAATTGGAAAAAGCCAATGAAGAAAAAGCATTAGCTTAGGAGTCTCCCACACGTGGTTCAGATCCCAGTGCCTCTTACAAGCTCTGTGACCTTAATCGTTATTTCAAGTCTGTTTCCTCACACGAAAAAGGTGATAATACTTAATATTGATGAATTCTTATGAAGGGAGAATTAATGAGGTGAAGACACACAGTAAGTACTCATAAATGATAGCAGTGATTATCCTTAAGGGAAAAATATCAGGCCTGTTTCAAAATAAAATCTGTACTCTGAAGAGTGAATAACAGAGGTTCTGGCTGTGTCTCAGATGTGATTGACTGAGGGGCATGGATAAATTTATGGGAATTTTGGGCATTCATGTTAGAGGGAACAAGTTTTTGAGGTTGTGGTATATGGCATGTGGCATGCAAGTGTGGTTTTCATAAATTCAATAAATATCTGTTGAACGACAACTGTGCTCCAGGCAGGCAGAGTTCTATCAGTGAACAAAACATAATGTGTAGATATGCTTATAAAACCTTTTTCTCGTTAGGCTGCTGTTTCCCCATTCTGTCTGTCCCAGGGCACCCCAGCACAGGAGTAGCTTTATGTTGGTGGCTGAGAAAGGGGACAGTGAACCTGGGAACCTGATAACCTGGAGATTTTAACCCCATTAACCTGGTCTGTGTCTCCTCTTCTCTCCAGTCTTCCCTCCATGGAGTTTGGCCTGCTCAGCGAGGCGGAGGCCCGGAGCCCGGCCCTGTCTCTGTCAGATGCAGGCACTCCCCACCCGCCACTCCCAGAACACGGCTGCAAGGGCCAAGAACACAGCGGTGAGCGCACCCCCTTCTGGGCGTGGGGGAGATAACAGCTCAATCTCTGATAGGGGTGGGGTCCGAGTGCGAGTGAGGGGCAGGTGGAGGAGCAACCCCAGCCGGGGAATCCCCCTGACCTGCCCCCACCCGGCCCCCAGACTCGGAGAAGGCCTCGGCTTCGCTGCCCGGCGGCTCCCCTGAAGACGGCTCGCTGAAGAAGAAGCAGCGGCGGCAGCGTACGCACTTCACCAGCCAGCAGCTGCAGGAGCTGGAGGCGACCTTCCAGAGGAACCGCTACCCTGACATGAGTACGCGCGAAGAGATCGCCGTGTGGACCAACCTCACCGAGGCCCGCGTGCGGGTACAGCGCATCTAGACCTGTAACTCTCACCCCACCCAGGCCCACTCTCGCGGGCCACTTAGCGACTAGCTTCGGAACCTGCAGCCTGAGGTTCTGCCCTGCCTGCCCCATCCTTGGACCCGACACAGCTTCCCCGGCCCCGGTCTGCAGCCCCACACAGGGCTTACTCCACACTATCACTTTAGGCCGTGTGTTTCTTTTCTCCTGACACTGTCACTTCTTCTCGTCACCCCTCCTTGATCCTCGCCCCCCGCACACCCTGTAGCTCTTGTTTCTGCCGCCCACTCTTTCTGTTCTCAGCTTCCTGACTCCGTGCGCACCACCGCGACCTGCATTCCCATTTCTAGTCACCTTATCCTGTTTATCCCTCGCACGGCCGGGGCCCTGGCTTGAACCCCTGTCTAGGTGACCCACCCACCAGCCGCGCTGACTCGGTCCCGGACTCCGGCTCGGCTCTGGTCCCTGACAGCCTTTTCTCCTGCGCCCGCAGGTGTGGTTCAAGAACCGGCGCGCTAAGTGGCGAAAGCGCGAGCGCAGCCAGCAGGCGGAGCTGTGCAAAGGCGGCTTCGCGGCGCCGCTCGGGGGGCTGGTGCCTCCCTACGAGGAGGTGTACCCAGGCTACTCGTACGGCAACTGGCCACCCAAGGCGCTCGGCCCGCCGCTCACTGCCAAAACCTTCCCATTCGCCTTCAACTCGGTCAACGTGGGGCCTCTGGCTTCCCAGCCGGTCTTCTCGCCACCCAGCTCCATCGCTGCCTCCATGGTGCCCTCCGCCGCGGCCTCCCCGGGCACCGTGCCGGGGCCCGGGGCTCTACAGGGCCTGGGAGGGGGGCCCCCCGGGCTTGCTCCGGCCGCAGTGTCCTCCGGGGCAGTGTCCTGCCCTTACGCCTCGGCCGCCGCAGCAGCTGCTGCAGCCGCCTCCTCCCCCTACGTATATCGGGACCCATGTAACTCGAGTCTGGCCAGCTTGAGGCTGAAGGCCAAACAGCACGCCTCATTCAGCTATCCTACTGTGCCAGGGCCAACCCCGGCCGCCAATCTCAGTCCATGCCAGTACGCTGTGGAACGGCCTGTATGAGTGGCCCGGCCCGTCGATCACCCCCGAGGGCGGGGGTGATAGTTCACAGCCTTCCCGGACTGGGGTCGTCTTGACTGGCTTACCCCTACCCCGGGGTCTGAGATGGATGCTGGGGCAGCTAGTGGAGGGGCGGCCGGCTCAGGAGAGAGCCTTCCGCCTCCCAGCCCTGAGGGGTGGACTAGACCCTACACACAGTCCGCAGCCCTGGGCCTAAGGCCAAGAACAGGGACCAGTTCCCCGGGGGCCAACTCACCCTTGGCCCACTCCGCCTTCTCCAGATTCCCTCTCCCCCATTTATCATTTCAAGATAAATGAAATAAACATGCGCGGACTGTCAAAGGCTTGATGATTCAGAGTTGCAGTTGAACCCTCTCCCCTCGTACTCCCCCATGTCCAAAGAGAGCTGAGTGTACAGGAAAAACGTGAGGGTTTCTGGGCCTCAGTTCCCCTCAGCCGCTAACACCAGAATGGGGAAGCCGGGAGATTCCTGGAGCAGAGGGACGCTCGCGTGCGTCTGTTTGTATGGACCGCTTGCGGACGATTAGCTACTTGGCCAAAGCTGGTGTTACAGCGCCACACTGTGGTCCCAGGGAGGATAACTGGAAGGTCTGGTTGGCAACGCCTACTTGTCATTTCTGCAACTTAGGAAGCCTAAGACCTTAGAAAAGTTACTCTGCCTTTATGCACCTATTTCAAACTGTTCCAATGAGGGGCTTGGGCCTCTAACAGCAATAAAATTGTGGTCTGTAACAGACATTTATTAAGTGCCTACCAGGCCTAGGATTCTTATTGAGTGTCTGTGTGTGCACCCTCTTAGGCTTCTCACCTACTGATCATCTCACTGCCAGCAGCCTTCTCCCACAGCAACAGACCCCTTCTTCCCATAAATCCCCAAAACTCGAAAATATTGTTGAAATATTTAATTTAAAAACAGAGCAAGAAGAAGAAAGGTTTCTGTATAGAAATATAAATAACCTAGCTCTGGGAATCCTTCTCAGTCCCACTTCCACCCTAGTGACTGCTTGGCCTTCACATTAAAAATAGAAATATAATAAAAGTACTAGATCACATTCCCCTCCCAGGGTGGTGTTTCTTGTCTGTCATAACTTCCTGCCACCTTGAGGCACACATCCTGTGGGGAAACCATGCAGGAAAGGCATTGTAATCATTCTCCCAAAACTAAGCCCATCCCCTCAGTACCCTGGGGAGTAGAGAGCCTGGGGCTTCTTCTTTTTCTCCAACACTTTACTCCCTCTTGGTCTTGGCTTTGACCTTGGGCATTATGTAGGCTTGGTAGAAGAAAATGGAAAAGAGGATTAAATAACTTATATAAATGAGGAAGGACCAGAAGAAGAGGTCCATTGTGGTGTGGCATCCCTGTTCCTGTCTCCAGATGTAAGAAAGGCTGATGACAGTGACTCCTATAAACATCTGTAGGATCTGCAGGGTGGTGATGAGCCTGGGAAACCACCAGGATAACTTCACTTTGGCAGCCTTCAGAGCGTAGTAGGTGTACATGATGGAATGCACACCAAAGTTGAGGGTCATGAACCAGCCACCTGCATTTATCTTGTACTTGAATGCAATGCTCGAGAACACTAGTACTGTGCTGTGGTGGTACCAGTGCACAAAGATGAGTGGCCGCTTACGCAGGATGATGAAGGCCGTGTCTCCTGGGAGATGGAGAGTTATAGCTTGCATACTACCCATTATTAGGACTACCTTCTGCATTGAATGTGGGAACACAGAGGGAATTCTCCGGGTGGGGAGAGGGGTCTTTGTGGCAGGGAATCTGAAGAGGGGCTTGGGTGAGAGGTGTTAGGACCCTGGGGTGGGGAAGGGACTCTCCAGATGATGGGTGAGGGGAGCCCTGAGGAGGGGTGCAGTTGACTGGGTACTAGAGAGACAAAGCCTGGCCACTCACCAAATTCAATGATCTTGCTGAGAACAAAGACAGAGGACCAGAATCGGACTACAGGATCGGTGGTGAAACTGGAGAAGCACATAGTATCCTTTAGGCCTCTCCTATGTACCAGCATCCCCATATAGCCCCATGTCCTCACTGCTCCCACGATACTGAAATGGGACAGAGAAAAAGGGTGTAAGGTCATTCCCAGACACAAATCCACCCTTCGCCCTCGGCCTGGTCAGGTCACTGTCCTAAGCTCTGCCACTTCCCCATCCTTCCAGAGGTCACAGCTTCTGAGATCCTTGGGCCAGTCTGTTAGATCCAAGCAGTAATCTAGAGGAGATGAGGGCTGGAGAAGGATCGAGAAATGCTGGAAGATGGGATCGAAAGTTGAGTTAGGAAATAGAGTTCTTGGGATGAATAGGAGCCTATGAGGAGATGATCGGCAGGATGGGGGAGATCGAAGTTTTGGGGAGGAAATATGGGAAGCAGGGGCTGGGGAAGTTATTGGAGGGTCTTGGGAGAGGGTGTTAGAGTCTGGAGAAATTTATTAGAAGCACACAGACTCCATGAGCACAAGAAGACTCATGAGAGAGAGCAGAAACTGCCAGTTTGAAGCCTGGGGGAGGAGGAGGGTACATGCTGGGGATGGGGGAGGAGAGCTAGAGCTGAGAGAATGGGATAAGGAGAGAGTTGTGGGAAACTGGGAGTTGACGTGATTGAGGTTTCTGGAAAGCTTTCAAAGATAGAGTGAGGGTCTAAAGTCTACAGGATAGGTGAGGAGTCTTACCTGAAGATTGCAAGGCAGAAGGACCAAAGGATGAGAGGCCCCTGCAGGTTGAAGCCCTTCTGTGCCTTCATGTAGTTCTGCCCCACAAAGATGAGCAGCAAGTAGATCAGAGCTATCGGAATTGAGATTGACCTGGCAGGCAGAAGGCAGAGGGGATGGGCTCATGGGTGGGTGCTGGTTAGAGGAATGCTTATTCATCTCGCCAGGTTAGTGCTCTGGGTTAGTGCTCGCCGGGTTAGTGCTCCGGACGGAACGGGCAGGAACCGAAGAAGTCCCAGCTCTGCCATCTACTAGCTGTGGGACATTGGAAAACCTACTTAGTTCTCTGAGCCTCAGTTTCCTTATTTGAAAAGGGGGAATAACACTCTTCTCCTGACAGTGTTAACGTGTAAAGTACCTAGCACATGGCAGGGGCTATGGCCAAGGTTTCTGTT
The DNA here is from genome assembly GCF_000325575.1 of Pteropus alecto. NCBI lineage: Eukaryota > Metazoa > Chordata > Mammalia > Chiroptera > Pteropodidae > Pteropus > Pteropus alecto. Next base: position 12,852,069 of record NW_006442207.1, read on the forward strand.
ATTATCGCTCTCTCACTGGGGCCAGAAGTGGGTGACAGGTGCTGGTCCATGCCTAAAACCAACGCAGGATGTAAGAAGAGTGTGGCAATAGCTTTCACCTAATTGGGTCATGGCAAATTGGCTGGAGCATAAAGTCAGCCCACAAACACCTCTGAGGAACATTACAGTAGGAGTTCAAATAGACATCATTCCTCAGAGACCAGTTCTCAAGTTCCCCTTGGTTTCTGTCTTCTCCCATACTCCTCACCCCATCCTTTCATTTCTGCCTTTCTCTCTCCCTTCCCTTTTTCTTTCTTTTCCTCTTTCTCTTTCTCCATCTTTCTTTCCTTCTTTCTTCCTTCCAGACCTAATCTCTTTAAGGTATCACATTACCTGTACCTTCGACAATGGGGGTGTGGAGTCAGTACAAAGAACCTAATACCTTTATTTTTTTAAGAAAATCATTGCAGTCAGTATCTCCTCCCACTCCTCAAATTGTGGTCATTAGGACCCGGCCCCTGGCACGACCCTTCCCCAGCGACAGGTCTCACCAGTACTCCTCCAAAAAGAGGCTTAAGTTCGAAAATAGCTCGAAGTTGTAGGGCTGAAGCAGGTACTCTGTTCTGTCTGAGCCGTTCATGACTGTGCCCATTTCGTTCTGCAGATGTCAAGGTTGGTTGGGAGCTTGGGGAGCTGAGCGAGAGACTTGGGGACGGAAGATGGAGCGAACCCTGGGGTAGGACGGAACGGGCAGGAACCGAAGAACTCCGCGGAAAGTCGAGGAGCGTCAGACTCAGGCACATGCGCTACAGTCCTGCACCATTCCACCGCCGCGGCCACTGCTGTAGATAACGCAGAATCTCAAAGCGACAGGTCCAGATGGCGCGCGGCCATTATCTAATCTCAACCAAGACACGCCCCTGTCCCGAAGCACGACCTCTGATTGGTCATTCGAACACTCCCCAAATGCCCGTCCTAAGCCTTCGCCACACCCTTTCCATCTTTTTCTCCCCCAACACCTCCACTCCTATTTGCTTGGCTTAGCCTCTGTAGCCTTGCCAGGCACCAGGACGTGCCCGTCTTTGCCTGGCACGGACAACCTCAGCTTTTGCTTAAGTTTGCGCGATTCTTGACCTACTTAACAGTGAGGAGAGAGTGGAGGTGCCCTTAGCCTCTGGAACCCGGACCCAGAGATGCGGGTGTCAGTTTCCCCCTTCCCTGAGACCCTGGGAAAGCCAGGCCAAGGTTGAGGATGAATCAGGCTGGGGAAGCAGCAGCAAAGAGCCTCTCACATAGTCCCATCTGTCTCCTTCAGGTCTGTGGTTGTGCGTGGGAGCGAGATGAATTTTAATGAATTTTATTGTTGAGGTTATTGATGTTGGTGTTTGGGGAGATGGTTGTTGAGGCTGTTGTATTTCTTTACGATTTCATGTATTCCTGAACTGCTCCAGCCTGACACCCAGTAGTAACTCTGGGGAGGAAATGGGGTCACCCTCTGAGCTTCTGGGATTATTGTTTTCAGGACAGTAGGGTTTACATCTCCCCAGTGTCCTGTTCTCTCCCTCAGTCTGTGCTTGTTTGATCATATCTACTTTTTCCTTGCCTGTGTATTCAGCCCCAAAGAAATATTTCAAAACTTTTAAGGCCTTATTTGTCGGTCTCTTATTTGTCTCCTAGGTTGTATGAAAGTGAGGGAGAAATACAAGGCCCGTCATCAGCTGGAGATTTGCAAAACAAGGGCTAAGAGAAATAAATATAAAATACTGAAAATCAAGATGTGACTATAAGTGGCTTTTTGCAATAAAGCCCACAGGCTCTGGAGTCAGAGTACCCAGGTAGGAATCCCAGTTCCACTTCCTTGAACATCAGCCACTGTCCAGGGAAGGGTCGAGTGAGAAGTCCTGTCCATGCTATCTAAATGATTCTCAAGTGCATTCTTTGTCTCTGTACCTCATCGCCTCTCACCTGGTTACTATATCCACTATCTTAGTCATGTTAACTGATTGTATCACCTCCTTCTCTCTCTTTATTGCAATGCAACCAGAAAAAAGATTCCCAAACCTGACTGATCTTAAGATTCCTGAGCCCATACCCAGAGATTTTGACCCAGTAGTTGGTCCCAGACCATTCCTTGAAAACCACCACTTTCTGTCCTCTCATCCAGAAGAGAGTTCTAAAACCTAAACTGGATCATGCTACTTCATTTCAATGGTTCTATTTTTTTATTTTTATTTTTTTCAATTATAGGTGACATAAAATATAATATTAGTTTCAGGTGTACAACAGTGATTAGACATTTATATAACTTATGAAGTGATCACCTCAATAAATCCAGTACCTATTTGATACCATACATAGTTATTACAATACTACTGACTTTATTCCCCATGTTATACTCTATATCCCCATGACTATTTTGTAACTACCAATTTGTACCTGTTAATCTCTTCCCCTTTCACCATCCCAATCCAATCTGATAACCATCAAAATGTTGTCTGTATCTATGACCTTTTGTGTTGTTTACCCTGTTCTCTAGAATCCATATGTGACATCTGTCTTTCTCCATCTTACTCCACTCAGCACAATACCTCCTAGGTCCATCCGTGTGTGTGTGTGTGTGTACAAGCATATAAACATATCACCTCTTCTTTATCTATTTATCCACTGATGGACACCCAGGTTGCCTCCATATCTTGGCTACTGTAAATAATGCTGCAATGAACGTATAGATCCACATGTCCCTTTAAAGTAGTGTTTTGGGTTTCTTCAGATAAATACCCAGAAGTGGGATACCTGGGTCCTTCTTTGTCTCTTGATACAGCCTTTGCTTTAAAGTCTATATTGTCTGGTATGAGTATTGCTACCCCAGCTTTTTTGGTTTCCATTTTCATGAAATACCTTTTTAAATCCCTTTACTTTCAGTCTGTGTCTTTCGATCTGAAGTGAGTCTCTTGTAGGCAGCATGTGTCGTTTTCTTATTCGGCCACCCTATCCTTTAATTGGAGCATTTAATCCATTTACATTTAAAGTTCTTGTTGCCAGATATGTACTTATTGCCATTTTATTTTTCATATTTTTGAGCTTTTTCCTTCCTCCTCCTCCTTCCCCTACCCCTCCTCCTCCTCCTCAAAAAAGTTCCTCTAACATTTCCTGTAATACTGGCTTGGTGATGATGAACTCTTAGCTTTTTCTTGTCTGAGAAGCTCTTTATCTGTCACTCTACTAAGACCAGGAGACGTAGCAGCCCTACTGAATACACAGAAACAAATGCATGTAGGCAGCCAAAATGGGAAGACAAAGAAACATGTCTCAAGCGAAAGAACAGAACAAAGCTAAAATAAAAAGAACTAAACAAAATGGAGACAAGCAATCTACTAGATGCAGAGTTTATAACACTCGTTATAAAGATGCTCAATGAACTTAGGGAAGAGTAGATGAACTCTTGCCTGTCTACTTCACAAAGTTGAGGTCAGTATACAAGTCAGATAATGTCAATGAAAGAATATTGTGGACTAGACATAATAGGAATGTCAGGGTGAATCATTGTGGAAGGTTTACAAATGCATATAGAATATGTATAATCAGTCCTGGTTTCTCTGAAATGAAGATATTTGACACAGTTTTTCCTTGTGAAGTTTAATGGTGAGGCTTGGGGCAGGGTGCATGGAAGAGAAGAGAAATCTCCAGAAGTTACTTCCTAGGAGAAAACTTCCCCAACCCTTGACTTGGTCTGGTACCCCTACTATATGTAAATTATTCTCATAACATGGTATTTCTTTCCTTCAATGAGAGTTTATAATTACTTCATTATTTTTATGATTTCTTAATTAATGCCTGTTTCCCCCACTGGTCCTTGAGCTCCATAAATGCAAGGAATATGTCTATTTTGTTCAACATCATTCTCTTAATACTAGGCACATAGTAGGTACTCAGGTAATATTTGTCACATGAATGACTGAAGAATGAAATCCTTAGCCTAAATATGAGTGACACTCTTTGTTTCTCCAGGACAAACACGCCAAGCTTGTGAGGTTTTTTTTTTAATCTCTTGGCCTCAGCTTTCTCATCTATAAAATGGGGATAATATCCACCTTAGAAGCATGTTTATGAGGACCAAAGGAGATCATATATATTAAAGAACATGATACAGTATAAAGTGTTAAGCAAACATCAGTAAGTATTACCCCCAAAAAGTGAATTTGTAGAAATTTCAACTTCTTTTCAATAAAACTCAACTAAATTAACTGAAAAAGAAAGCCATGATCTGGTGACTGGCTGCACAACACCACTATTGAATGGTACACTTAAAAATGGTTAAGATGGTTAATTTTCGTTATTTATATTTGACCACAATTTGAACATTTTTAAAAAGGAAAGCCCATTTCCTTTAAAAAGGAAATGGGAATATAGTTCCAAGTAGGACATATAAAGGGTTAATATGCATACTACATAAAAATCTTATCCTTAGTCCTACTTGGTTCTATCCTGACCCTTGGTAAGTGGCTAAAGATACAGATAGGCTCGTCTTACAGACTCTAGTCTTCCCAAATCTACGTTTTATTAGCTGCCAGAAAGCTCTAAAACACACATTAGCTCATGTCTTTCTTCTTTAAGAACACAAAAATCTTTAGGACTAAGGTCAGATTCCTGAACTTAGCCCTGACTTTTCCTTTCCAATGTCCCATCATCCCTCAGCCCCAGTATGCCACATTTTAGCTATACTGGGTCACAACTTCATAACTCAAGTACTATATTTTTATGTTTTTCAACCCCCTTTACTTCTCTCCATATTATTCCCTCTTCTCCCCAGACATCTTTTCCTCACCTGTACAAACTACCCATTGTTTGGCCCAGCTCTAAAGTCATTTGCCCTGAAAAGGCCTAATCTGTTTTAGACAGGGTCAACCCTTTCCTACTTTGTCTTCTACCCACAGGACATTGCCAAACTGCCTGCCACTACTGTGCTTCTACCAACTGAGTACAGTCAGTCACATATTTTCTACACTATCCTGGCTCCGCCACCCTATTTCAAAAGGTCATTTTTGTTAGGTCACTCATCCCTGAGAGAAGCACAGCACTTGGCACACAATGGGCATTCAAAATATGTCTGTTGCTTTGAACTGAATAGGCACCAAAGAGGAAATACAAACAATAAACATATAATATATGTGTGTGTGTGTGTGTGTGTGTGTGTATGACTCAATTTCCTTAGTAATTAGGGAAATGCAAATTAAAGACTGTATGTATAGTATAGTCCTAATTAACAGCCATTAAACCTTGTAAAAATTAAATACCCGACGCTGGTGAAACCTATGGGAAACAGATACATTCACACCTGGATAGTGGCCAAGTAAATTGACATGATCCTTCAAGAAGTACATTTAAGTAACAGCAGAACCAACTGGTATTCCTTGACCTAGTCCTTCACCTTAGAGATTTAAAACCCAGTGAAATAGGCCAAAAGAGAAACTCTGTATGTACTAAAATACTTAAGTTGGTGTGACTTAAATAATAAGAGAACTGAAAACAACCTACTAATAAATGATTAAATATTAAATACTAATATTACAGAACAGCTTGCAGCTAACAGTACATGACGAAACATGCAACCATGTTTGTAAAATAATGTGAAAGAAAAACAATATTTAAAGCTGTACCTATCCCATTATCCCAGTTATCTAAGTGATGATGTCTCTAAAGGTTAAAATTGAAAAGTAACATGAAATTGTGAAATCATTTGCTAGGGTAGGTGAAATTATAGGAAATAATCGAAAGTATTTTAAGTTTTCTTTCATGATATTTTTAAACTGATGTAATAACATTCTGGAATGCTATTCATCTAGGGAATAAAGCTTTTGATGACATAGGAAATGCTCAGGATATAAAGTAAAAATTAATAAGTGGGTTATGAGACTGTATGTATAGTATGCTCTCCAATTCATAAAATAAAAAAGTGGAAGAAATGTGGATGAAAATATTTGTAAATTTTTTTGTAGAGAAAAAATATGGAAGAAAACTATGTTGAGAGCAAATATTGGAGGGAAATGCACCAAAATGCTAATAGGGTTTGTCTGGATGGTGGAATAATGGGAGATTTAAAAATTATTTTCATAATCAGTAAATGTTCAAAACTAATAATAAATGTATTGAAATATCTTGGAGTTGTCTTATTTTTCCATGTGTTCTGTCACTAATTGGCTTCTCTGCTTCTACCCTCTTGACCCTTAGATCCTACATTCATTTCCTTTCTCTAGATTTTTATGGTCTTGGTTGGAAGGCAGTAACAACACTATACAGAAACCACGAGACTTCCCATGTCCCTGTCTCCTCTTCCCAAGCATGCCTCAAATATTCCAAAGTGACTCTGCTGTGTCTTGTTTTTCCAGCATCATCCTCTGCTTCCCATTCCCTCTCACCTCAGAGCTTACTCTGCATTTGGTATGTCATGTTTTCATTTCCATTCACTTCAAAGTATTTCCTAATTTCCCTTGTGATTTCTTATTTGATCCATTGGTTTTTAAGTGTTAATTTCCACATATTTGTGAATTTTCCAGTTTTCCGTTATTGATTTCTAGTTTCATTCCATTGTGTTCAGAGAAGATGCTTGTATAATTCCAATCTTTTTATATTTATCAAGACTTGCTTTGTGCAAGGATATGCTCTATCCTCCCAAACGCAATTGAGAATATGTGTTCTGCTGTTGTTGGGTAGAGTGTTTTGTATATGTCTGCTAGGTCTAGTTTATTCTTCAAGGCCTTTTTTTCCTTATTGATCTTGTTTATTGTTTTATCCATTTTTGCAAATGAGGTACTGAAGTCTCTCTTCAATTCTGTCCATTTTTGCTTCATATATTTTGTGAGGTGAGTGTGTTTATAATTGTTATATCTCCTTATCTCTATATAATGTCCTTCTTTGTCACTAATAACACTTTTGGATTTAAAATCTATTCTGTCTGATATTAGTGTAGCTGCCCCAGCTCTCTTTTGGTTACTATTTGCATGGAATATCTATTTCCATCCTTTCGATTTCAACCTATTTGTGTCTTTGTATCTAAAGTGAGTCTCTTGTAGATGGCATATAGTTGAATTATTAAAATCCATTCTGCCAATATTTATTTGCCTTTTAATTGGAATTTAATACATTTACATTTAAAGTAATTACTGATAAGAACTTATCTGCTATTTTGCCATTTGTTTTCTATATATCTCGCCTTTTTTTATTCCTTAATTCTTCCATTACTGCCTTCTTTTGTGTTTAATTTTTTCTAGTATACTGTTCTGCTTCTCTTCTCATTTCTTTTTTAGTTACTTTTCTTAGTAGTTACCATGGATGTTACAAATAACACATTAAGATGACAATCACCTAGTTTGAATTGAACCAACTCAGCTTCAATAGTATAAAAACTGTACCTATGCAGCTCTGTCCTCCCCCCACTTATATTGCTATTGTCATAAATTACATCTGTATACACTGTGTCCATTAACATAGATTTATAATTATTGTCTTATAGTCTTTTAAATCATATAGGAAAAAAAGAAGTTACAAACCAAAAATACAATATTGGATTGTATATTTACCTATATATGTACAATTACTTGTGTTCTTTCTTTGTATAGCTTCTAGTTACTGTCTAGAGTCTTTTCATTTCAGTCTGAAGGACTTCCTTTAAAAGGAATTTCTTGTAGGGCAGGTGTGTTTGCAGTGAACTCCTTCAGCTTTTGTTTATCTGGGGATACTTTAATTTCTCCTTCATTGTTTTCATTAATAATTTTCATTTTGTTATAAAAATTCTATGCATTTGTCCTTTAAAATGTTAATAACTGTTCTATGTATTACTCTATATATTTTTCCAATTTTTTATTGAGGTAAGAAACACATCCTAAAATTTACCATCTTAACCATTTTTGAGTATATAGTTCCGTGGTATTAAGCACATTCATACTGTTATGCAACCATCACCACTAACCATCTCCAGAACTCTTTGCAAAACTGAAATTCAATATACATTAAATAGTAACTCCTCATTCCCTTTCATACCTCCAGCTCCTGGCAACCATTATTCTACTTTCTGTCTCTACAATTTTGACTACTCTAGGTACCTCATATAAATGGAATATAAAGTATTTGTCCTTTTGTGACTGATTTATTTAACATAATGTCCTCAAGGTTCATTCATGTTGTAGCATGTGTCAGAATGTCCTTCTTTCTTTAAAGCTGAATTTTATTGTGTGTGTGTGTACTTTTGCTTATCCATTCATCTGATAATGCATACTTGGTTGTTTCCATGTTTTAGCTACTGTGAATAACGCTACTATAAACATGGATGTAACAAATATCTCTTCAAGACTCTGCTTTCAATTCTTTTAAATGAAATTCACCTTCATTTTTTTTCTTTAAACCTCAACATTTATTTCACCTTCATTTTTGAAGAACAGTCTTGCCAGATGTAGAATTCTTGTTTAATTTTTTCTTTTGACACTTTAAATATGTTATCCCACTGACTTCTGGCCTCCATGGTTTCTTACGAGAAACTAGCTATTAACCTTATTGTCTGGAGAAAAAAAAAGGAAAGAGAAAACAAAAAGAAAAATACTCTCCCAATCTCTGCATATTGGCTTTGTGCTGGTGCCAACACTTAGCCAGGCAGTTTACAACTATTGTACCTTAGCCTTCACTTCCTCCTTGTGCAGAGCCTAAAGGTCAGCTAGTGGTGAAAACTGAGGGTATTCTTTGGTCTTTTCTAGCATGTGTCCAGTCCTGAGCATGTGCAGGGATTTCTACATTCCCTGATATACACAGAAGCTTTTCAAAGCCTTTGCCCTGTCTGTTATCCCTTTCCCAGGCAACTGTGCCTAGTATATTTCCCTTTAAATGTTTTCAACAAACATTACCTGGGAAGCCACTTCAGCTCTGAGGAAGTTCAGAAACAAAGGCATTCCCCTTAGCCAACAGACAGGTAGAAACCAGACCAGACAGGTAGAAACATACAATAATCCTTTGAGAATAAGGTCCATATTGTCCCTTCTGTCACCAGCAAGTCACACCAGGAACATAGGTCACTATTCCCGCAGATGACACCAAGCTTTACAATTCTCTTTTCCATATCCAAAGTCTTCTGAAATTAATCAGAAGACACATTGGTATTTTTTTCCATTACAAACACACACACACACACACACACACACACACAATTGAAGTGTGTGGTAAAAAAAGAATAAAAGGTAAACAAACAAAAACATAATTCTGCCTCCCACTCCAATCACTCCTCAGTTCTCCTTCCCAGAGGCAAACACAATTACCAGTTTCTTGTGTATCTTTTCAAATATAATTGATGCATAAAAAGGTATGTTTGCATATATCTTCATAAAAGGTAGTACATTTTCATATTATTTTATAGTTCTTTTTTAAATATGCCTTGGGGAGTATACTATATTAGTACATCTAGGGCTTCTTTATCTTTTTGGACAGCTGTATACTATTTCATTACATGATGTACCATGTACTTATTATTCAACAACAACAAAAAAAAAACAAAAAAAGCTCATTTTTTTCTTCTGACTCTAAAGGTAGAAATTTTTGAAAATACAAAACGGGCGTGGTTCCACAGTGTAGCGGTTAGCACATCTGCTTTACAGACAGAAGGTCCTAGGTTCACGCCCCAGTGGAGCCATGGTCCATGGTCTACGGCCATGCACCCTGAACGAGCCCGATGTCTGATCTCAGAAGCTAAGCAGGGTCGGGCCTGGTTAGTACTTGGCTGGGAGACCACCTAGGAAGACCAGGTGCTGTAGGCATAAATGATAATAATAAATAATAAAAGAAAATATAAAACAGCAAAAATCACCTCAAATATAGTAACCATTATATTTTCAAATAATCCTTTTTATATTTCTATGTAATTATTTTAAAATAAATCTTTTAAGGACAAACCACTGCCCCCAAAACTGGAGAGACAGGCAAATACTGAAGATCACAGCTTATAAGAAGCAGAAGTCACTGGATCTAGGAACTGGTAGGAATAAACAATAATTACATTCTTGGAGGCTGAGTGTGGACTAACACCAGTCTTAAGAGGCCCATACACTTTCATGAGTTTTACGTCCAGGAGCCTACCAGGTTCTCATCGTGAAGGTCAGAGAAAAATATCCATGCTTCTGCCAGGGGAAAGGAAAAAGTGACCATTCTGAAACAAATTCAGAAAAAAAGTAATCATTTTGAAATATGTCGAGCCTTCTGTCTTCCATAAAAAAGGTCTGTCTTCACAGGAAATTACTTTACCAGAGCCTCATCTGACCTAAAGAAAGGAGAATTGGACAACTGCACCCGCTTCTAGCCTTCCTGCTGCTTCACATTAGGGGAGGGGGGAAAATATGAAACTCTTCTGAAGCCCAGGAATTCAGGTCAAATGTAAATAGAGATTTAATAATAAAAGTATGGAACACTTCCTCCCCCCCACCAATACCAGTAGAATAACAGGGCTCCAGTATAATAACAGTGAATGATAACTCAGAGACTGCAAGATGCATACTCCCTTTAGAAGGAATTTCTAGGAAACCCAGATTACAGGGAAGACAAAAAGGACAGTAAGAGAAATGGAGGCTTCTGACAACTGCAGCTACAATAAGCATTAAAAAGTCTAGCTCCTAGCCAGAGAAACAGAAAATAACCTCACAGTGAAGGCCTACTAATCTCAGTCCTTATTATCTGAATCATCATGTCTGGTTTTCAACAAAAAATTAATTACAAGGCATGCTAGGAGGCAAGAAAAACACCATTTGAAGAAAGAAAGTGAACATCAGAACCAGACTCAGATGTGGCAGATTTTGGAATTATTAGACTAGGAATTTAAAATTACTTTGGTTAATATGCTAAGGGCACTAATGGAATGAAAAGAAGAAGAAAAGTTGGTAGTGTAAGGAGATGGAAATATTAAGAAATAATCTAAAGGAAATGCTAGAAATCAAAAGCATTATAACAGGAATAAGGAATGCCTTTAATATGCTCATAAGTAGATGGGACATAGCCAAAGAAAGAATCAGTGAGCCTGAAGATACATCAACAGAAACTTTGCAAAATGAAATTCAAAGAGAAAAAAGAATGAGAAACAAAAGAAACAGAATATGTAGG
>NW_006442207.1:12863204-12890577 GCF_000325575.1 Pteropus alecto
CATTCACATAACCAGAAAAAAAAAGAGAGAGAATATCTGAAGTAATAATGGCTGGGAATTTTCTAAAATTAATGACAGAATCAAACCATAGATCCAGGAAAAATCAGAGAACACCACACAAAAAAATACCAAAAATTCTATACCTAGGCATATCATATTCAAAACACAGAAAAACAAAGACGAAAAAAAAAATTCTTGAAAGGAGCCGCAGGGTAAAAATAACCCACCTTACATTCAGAAGAATAAAGATAAAAATTACATTGAACTTCTCTTTAGAAACTATGTAAGCAAGAAGAGAGTAGAGTGAAATATTTTAAGTTTTGAAAGAAAAAAACTCACCAACCTAAAATTCTGTATCCAGAAAAATTATCCTTTAAAAGTAAAGGAGAAATAAAGGCTGTTCCAGACAAAAAATGAGAGAATTTGTTGCCAGAAGACTTGTCTCACAAGAAACATTAAAAGATGTTCTTCAGAGAAAAGGAATATGATAAAAGTCAGAAACTTGGATCTAAATAGAGGAAAAGCATTAGAGAAGGAATAAATGAAGACAAAATAAGAACTTTCATTTTATTGACTTAATAATAACTTCAATAATAGTAACAATATATTGGGAGATTCTGGCTTATGGATAAGTGAAATGAATGACCACAATGTCATATGGGACAGGAAGCAAGAATTTGTAGTAGTTACGAGATACTTGCGCTACTCCTGAAATGGTACAGTATATTTGAAAATGGACTTAGATTAGCTATAAACATAAAGTAGAATTAATATAATCAGACAGGAGAGAAAATGGAATAATATAAAATATTCACTTAAAATAAGGCAGAAAAAAGATGAAAAAAGAAACAAAGAACTGCAACAAATAAAGTTACAAATATGGTAGCTATTAATCCATCTTTATCAATAAACATTTTAAATGTGAATAGTATGAAAACATCCATTAAATGACAGAGTGAATAAAACAAACAAGACTCAACTGTATGTTGTCTATAAGAATCCTACTTTAAATATATAATACAGGCAGATTAAAAGTATAGGGATGGACAAACAATCCAATTTTAAAAATGGGTAAATGACTTGTGTAGACATATTTCTCCAAAGAAGATATATAAATGGCCAATAAGTGCATGATAAGATGATCAACATCATTAGTCATTAAGTAAATGCAAATTAAAACCTCAGTGAGATGCCATTTCATACCTACTAGGTATAGCAAGGATGTGGAGAAATTGGAACATTTATACATTGCTGGTGGGAATGTAAATGGTGCAACTGCTATGGAAAACACTTTGGCCATTCCTCAAAGAGCTAAACATTGAATTACTCTATAACCCAGCAATTTCACTCATAGGTACATACCCAAAAGAATTTAAAGCAAGGTCTCAAAGAGATATTTGTAAACCCACGTTCATAGCAGCATTGTTCACAATAGCCAAAAGGCAGAAACAACCCGTGTTCATCAATAGATAAATGGATAAGTAAAATGTGGTATATGATAAATGAAATAATATTCAGCCATTAAAGGAATAAAGTTCTAATATATGCTAGAACATGGATGAACCTTGAAAATATTGTTTAGTGAAAAAATGCCAGACACAAAAGGACAAATGTCATATGATTTCACTTATATGAAATATCTAGAATAAGCAAACTAGAGATTACAAGCAGTTGGAGAGTAGGGATAACAGAAAGTTATTGCTTAATGGGTAGAGAATTTCTGTTGGAGATGATGAAAAATTTTGGAGATAATGATGATGGTTGCATAATATTGATAAGTAACTAATGACACTGGCCAAAATTCATTTAATTGTACCCAGGGGCCAAGGAATATGAGGAGGGGATTGACTACAAAGTCATAAGGAAAATTTTGGGGGTGGTGAAAGTGTTTTCTATATCATGATTATGATCGCTACACATCTGCATGTTTGTCCAAACTCATCACATAATATACTTAAAACAGGTGAACTTTATTACATATAAATACCTCAATAAGCCTGGCAAACATGAAAATATAAAAGCAATCCCCCAAAATAGAAACTAAAATGGAATTAAATGTTCTCAATAAAACTGGGGGAAAAGAAACGTTATTAAATGAATCTAACTATGTATTTAAGTGGAAAAAAAAACTAAAAAAACTCAAATTGTTTTTAGTAATCACATTCTTTGTGGTTATTGGTCATTGTTGCTCTAAGACTTTGTACTGTGGAAGAAATCAAGTAATTATGTTGCTGTTATTGAGAACTGAGATTTTTATATTGCCGATAAGAGATATTGATTGATATAAGATTCATGACATTAAGTAAAAAATCTGTAGCATGATTTTGAATTGGAAGTGTCAGTGTGAGCTCGTGATATATTTTCTTTTCTTTTTTTTTTTAATTATGTTTTTTAACCCTGTTAGCTGAAAAAGACCTCGGATCCATGACCAATCCAGTACCAATGATATCCCTGGCATCCAGATTGTTATTTTTAAATATCAATTCCTATTAAAAGTAACCTGAACTCCTTGGAAATGGCTGATTCCAGGTCTGGGCCAGAAACTATAGAAGATGAGCTTAAAATACCTTATTAAATCAGGAAGCAAAGAAGTTAACAAAGACAACTGATGTCTCAAAAGGACTCAGGAGCCTACCTAAACAAATACACACTAAACACACTGGCCAAAAATTGTACCATTTGAGCAGCAATAAAAGTAGTGGCTGCAATGGGTTGAAACCAAATCAGACTAAATTCGTTTATTCATAATGATACTATAAAATCCATTTTACTTGTCACTTTAAAAAAAATGGTAGGGAATCAACTCATTATTCTGAAAACTGATAAGAGAAAAAGGAATCAACATTTGTTATGCTTTTCCTATATAAAGTGGATATCTTAGGACAATTAAGTGATAAGAGAAAGTTTCTCCAGAGAGAAGCATTCCAACTAATCCAAAATAGAAATGATAGAAAGTAAAACAGTGGAAATTCAAACATCACCAGTTGACAACACCTAATGAATTAACGGATCTAGGAAAAACCATCAATAGCTGATAACAATGCCAAAAAAAGAGACAAGGAAATTACGGTCTTTCTGATAGAAGCATGCAACATCATTTATAAAGTAGTCTTGCTTTAAAAAAAAAAAAATCAAATCTGAATCTGACCAATCCTTAAGATGTAACTATCAGTTTAAAGCAAATACAAGGAAAAGAGAAACATATTAAGTAATACCATGGGAATGCAATCAGCAAAATCTACACTGTGGGAAACTCAGCAAGACAAATGACTGAGAACATATATATACGCATATGCACAGATTTATCATTTTTATATAATCATATAATTTTTAACTCTTTATAACTTTTAAATTATGTAGAAAAATATATCAGTACTTTACTGCTTTTGGATTTTACTTCTTGCTTAGGAATGCCTATCCCAAATGTATAAAAAATCATGCATAGTTCCTCTAATATATTTATACTTCTAGTATTCTAATATATTCTAATACTTCTAATATATGATTATATAACATATAAAATATATTCTAATTCTTCTAATATAGTTATACTTCTAGTATTTCCTGAATTCATATTTGTAAATGGGATAGAATATTTATTTTAAAAATAATTTTTTATAGTCAAGTCCCATCATCATATATTAACTCATTCTGATTTTAAAATGCCATCTTTATTGTAAACTAAATATTCATAGCCACATAAACCTTTTTCTAGATTCTTTGTATGATTTATCTGGAAGGTTTTTGTGTGTGACAATAAAATAGGTTTAAATTACTATAGTTTTAGAGGTAGTTTTGATACCAAGTAGGACCCATTACCCTTCATTGTCCTTTTACAAAATTTTATTGGCTCTCCAAATTTACCCTGCCAGAGAAACTTTAGAATCAGTCCAGTTCCATATAATATGCAATTTAGTTTTTCTCCCAGCTTTTTATTTTGAAAAAAATTTTAAAGATAAATGGAAAGAATAGTAAAATGAACACCTATATACTCTTTTCCAGATTTACCAATTGTTAACATTTGCCACATTTGCTTTATTGCTCTTTTTGTCCAGCAATTACACTCCATTCATTAAAAAAGAAAAAAGGCAAATGAGAACTCCAATACATTGTTGATGAGACTGCAACATGTTATGGACACTTGGGAAACGGTTTGACAGTGTCTTATAAAGTAAAACATACACTTACCTTATGATACAATAATCCCGCTTTTGAGGTATTTAGTCAAGAGCAAATGTGACTATATGCCCACACCAAGAATGAAATACAAAAAGCATTTTTCATAATAAGAACAAATTGGAACAAACCAAATAGCTATCAACTGGTAATTGATTTCAAAATTTATTATGTAATAGTATTGTGCACTAAAAAGAAATGAGATATTAGTATGTACAACATGGATGAATTTCAAAAACATTAAGTGAAGAAGTCAAACACAAAAGACTACATATTGTATGATGCCATTTATATGAAATTCTGGAAAAACCAAAACTACAATGGCAGAAAGCAGGTCAGAGGGTGCACAGAGCTAGCGTTAGATGAGGGAAATTATTGCAATGGGGAAAGAGGAAACTTTTGAGAGAGATGAAAACATTTTATCTTAATTGTGGTGATGGTTCATGACTGTATACATTTGCCAAAACTTATTGAACTATACAATTAAAATGGATGACAATGAATGAATCTTATTTTATGAAAATTACACCAAATTTATAAATAAACTTGGAGGAATCTTAAAAAAAGACAGAATTAGGCAACACAGTAAGAACTGATTTGAAAAGTTCTCCAAGATATTTTGTTAGGGCCAGTATCTATATAGGAAAAAATAACCTGAGTCTGTATCTGTAATTGCATAGAACAGCTCTTGAAGTATAAGAAAGGAACTGAAAAGAGGGCTGCCTGTGGGGAGGTGAACTGGGTGGTTGGGAGAAGTGGTGGGCTTTTTCATTTTTTTAAAAGTATTTTCCCAGGAGCATGTTATACCATGTTAAGAAATAAATAACGAAAATAAAATAAAACAGGAATAAAAATAAAATGAATTTAGACTCAGAATTTTAAAAAGAGAGAAATATGACCATTTTTAGACTCAAATTTGGTGAAGTGGGTCATACCAGTTACATGAACATATTGGTATTTTTTAAATATAACAACAGTAACAACTAACATTCACCAAGTTTTGTCATGTGCCAAGCACTGCTAAGAATTTAGTAACTTGAACCAATGTAAGTAATGGGTCTGAGATCGTACAGCTGGCTAGAAGTTATGAGTGTCTAAAGGCTGTCTGGATCTTTACAGCATGGAAGAGAGTAACATTGAGTGAGTGCTTCTTGTGGAAGTAAAGTATGACAAGAAAAAACGTTTATTATACTGGCACACCCACTCAGGAGGCCTTGGTCTGAAAGGCTAGGCTGACACAACTAACAGGCCACAGAGGACTGGTCCAAGGTCCCAAGACTTAAGGATTATGTTGTGGGAGTTATACCTCAATCAGGGTTCTTTGTATTGAATCAAAAGGAAATAAGCCAGGCAGAACATTAAGCGTGTTCAGCGTGATCCAGGACAACCTGAAGCGTGTGGGTAACACCTCGATCTCAGATGCCTAGCAGGGACATAAATTTGATGTATGCCCTTTCAGCAGCTGGAAGAGCCAGAGTGGGAGAGAGGTATTCAGGGAAAAGAAGAAAAGAGGTGAAATAATTAAGAGAGTATAAGTGGTGTAGGGCCTGTGATGGAGAAATCTCCTCACTTTCTGTCCTGGGTATAGTTTCAGGGATGGAACTAGCACAGGAGAACAACTGCTAGATGTAACAGGGTGTTCCTTCATTAACCTTGAGACCTGAACATCTCCAAGAACTGCTACTCCCATTTATCTCCAGATGGACTGCTTAGGAGACCTAGCCATTGCAAGCCAGTGTCTGGATCTTGACATTTCATTTCATCTAATTCATTAGACCCTTTTCCTAGTATCTATCACTTCCAAGAACCTCTATTTTCATTGCTTCCTTGGGATACTCCACTTTTCTGATTCTTCTGTGAAAACTAACTAAACCCCTTCAATTTCTCTCCTGCATATCAGAGAGTTTGAAGAGTCAATCTATCCCCAGGCAGGGAGATAGATGAATAGTACATTGAGTAGCTTATTCCAACAACTTTAGAACTTGATACTATAGCTAGACTATAATTAGTTGGTATGAGTCTGAATCTTATGTTGTTGTTTTTTTCTACACTATGTGTCCTGTCTCACCCAATTTACGAGAACTTTTCTTAGAGCCAGGGGCCATAGACGTCATACCATCCAATCTATTAAAACCTCAATATTCTATCTCCAAATATATTGCTCTCTCTACTGCACCCACCCTCCTCTAAGGCAGGAAACTGACAGCACACTCAAATTGGTTATTTCTCAGAAAGTTTAATAAAAAAAACTATTAAATAAACCAGTATAGGGAAATACAATGGCACTAGTGGTAGCCACTATGGGCCTAGAAGGAATGAGAGAAGAGGGCATTACTAGAATAGAAAGACCAAGAGAGATGTGTGGAAAGGGCTACCTGCCAGGAGCTGTAATCTTTTATCAAGAGATATAGGAGCCCACAGACACCTTGCAGATTGGGAGCCAAGGGAATATCCTGATCTCACTCTCTTGGCACCCTCCGATCTCCTGCCAGAGCTCCACATTGCTCAAGTTCAACCAGAAGCCAGAGGGTTCAGTCAACACAAATCAGCTTTCTGGAACACTGAGCAGGGCAGAGAAAGACAGAGTAAACCTAAAAAGGTTAAACAGAACATCATCTTTAACTGCAGTCACCTTAATCTATAGTCTGATTTCTTCATAGCTACCAAGCAGTCTTTTTTTTTTATTGTGATAAAATATATATAACATAAAATTTGCCATTTTAACCATTTTAAGTGTACAATCAAGTGACATTACATTAACAATGTTCTGCAACCATCACTATTTCCAAGCCTCTTTCGTAACCCCAAACAGAAACTCTGAAGCAATAATTTATTTCTCACTCCCCCAAGCCTCTGATAACATAATTTACTTCCCATCTCTGTAAATTTGTCAATACCTTAGATATTGCACATAAGTGAAATCATGCAATATTTATATTTATTTGGTTTCTTTCACACAGCAGAATGTTGTAACATATATCAGAACTTCCTTTCTTTATATGGCTGACTAAAATTCCATTGTATACATTAATGTATAAACAAATGTAGTATATGCATACAATGGAATTTTAGTCAGCCACACTTTGGTTGTTTCTACTTTTGGCTATTTTGAATAATGCTGCAATGAACATTAGCATACAAGTATTTGTTTGAGTCCCTGTTTTCAATTCTTTTGGGGATGGGAGACTATCTAGGAATACCAGGTGCTGTAGGTGTTAAAAATAAATTTAAAAATACAATAATAAAAATAAAAACATAAATTGCTATTAAAATATATATATATATACATATATATAAATTGCTGATGTTATTCTCTTTCTTAAAATGCTGTAATGCTTCCCAATTTCAAAATTTACTATAAAGTTACAGTAATCAAAACAGTGTAGTACTGGCATAAGAATAGAAATAGATCAATGGAATAGAATTGAGAGCCAGACATAAACCTATACATTAATAAGCAATTTATTTCAGACAAAAGTCCTAAGACAATTCAGTGGAAAAAGAATAGTCTTTTCAACAAATAGTGCTGAGACATCTTCATAACCACACATACAAGAATAAAACTGGACCCCTTACTTACACTTATACAAACAAAAAAATTAACTCAGAATGGACCATAGGCCTAAACGTAAGAGCTAAAAGCATAAAGCTCTTAGAAAAAAATGTAGGAGTACATGTGATGGTGGATTAGGTAAAAGCTTCTTAGATATGACACCAAAAGCACAAGCAACCGAAGAAAAAAATGGATAAATTAGACTTCATCAAATTAAAAACTTCTGTGCTTTGAAGGACGGTGTCAAGGAAGTCAAAAGGTAATCCTCAGAGTAAGAGAAAATATTTGTAAATCGAATATTTGATAAGGGATTTATATTAAGAATATATAAAGAATTCTTACCACTCAACAGTACAAAAGGCAACCTAGTGAAACATGGGCTAAAGATTTAAACCGACTATTCCCCAAAGGAGATCTACAAATGAGCGATAAATGCATGAAGAAATAAATGCTCAACGTTGTTAGCCATCAAGGAAATATAAATCAAAACCACAATGAGATACCATTTCGCTTGCTCAAGGATGGCTTTAATAAAAAAGACAGATAAAAACAAATGTTGATAAGAATGTATAGAAAATGAATCCCTTTGTTTTTCTCTTGATTCAACTTAAAAAGTTATATAAATACTTGGTTTTTTTTTCCCCCTTTTCTTAAATTATAAGTTCTTTAAATACTGGGACTGCATCTTTATACAAAATTTATCAATCCCAAACTTTTAACAGATTTAAAACTAATATCCCCATATGACAGTTTATCTCATCTAATAACACGTGTAAATTTTTAAAATTTATTGGGGTGACACTGGTTAATAAAATTATATAGGTTTCAAGTGTACAATTCTATAATACATCATCTGTATGACACGTGTAAATTTTGCAACTAATTTGTCTTGGCAGAGTCACCACAAGCATATTACTCAAGCTAGATGTATATAAATCTTTTTAATCCATGGTATTAGGAGCAGAAATGTGTACAACATTCTAAAGGATGTTGTAGAAATAAAAGGAGCAGCTGCTTTCTTACCACTGTACAGCCCAGAGTTCAGAAATGGCTGACCGGTGTCTTTCCCACTATTGTTGTCATACTCCCACCTCCAGGCAGCCTACCAGAGCACACAAATAACCAGTATGAGCTGCCTCACCTGTAGACTCTCTCAGATCCAATGAGGAGGTTTTATTCTCCAGATTAAATGTCTGAAATACAGCTCACCAGTGAAGAACTTGAGGCAGCTTACTGAAGGAGGGAACTCAGAACTGTGAGGAGAAAAAGGTAGTTGGAATTTCCATTTCTGGCCAACATAGAGTAACAGGGAATGGATTTACCTTCTACCTTAAACAACTAGAAAACAAACAACAAAATATATGAAACAATGGTTTTTAGATATCGGACAGCAGGTAGCATAGGACTGTGATCCTTGAGAAGAGGGAAACGAACAATGTGATCTCTATGATCATGCTATCTTACTGCCTGAAGGAAGCCTCCAAGCTGCTATGCGAGGAAGGGAAAACCAAATGTAAGCCAGAAGTCTCTGCAGTGAGGAAAAAGACAGGAGTTCAGGTAGGCCAAAGTGGAGAGACTGCAGGGCAGTGTATGGAGGGGAAGGAGATGCACAGAGGAAGAATTTTGGGAATCTGCAGAGCGGTCCCTCCAGGTCTGAGTCCTGATCTGTGCATGTACACTGTGAGGAAACTACCCAAGGCTGAGAAAAGATTTATGGAAAAGAATAACCAAGACAATTTGGGGACCTCTTAGAGGTGTGGGAATAGTTTGTGTTCCTGCTAGCCAAGATAAAAAAAAAATCTTGTAATGCTCAGTGCATTGGGTAGAATTCCAAAAATGGTATATTGTCTTAGTCATAGGGATCAACTAGCCCTAGATAAAAGGTTGCGTGGATCTACCCTAAAAAATGTTTAAATAGAAGCCTCAAAAGGATCCATCTGATTCCAAATACCTACACACCAGAAAAAATCCAACATTAGACAAAAGAATTCAACATAATATAGCAACCAATAATGTAAAATCCACTCAAAAAATACTAAACATCCAGGTCGGCTTTAGATCAAGCGGTTACTTCATCATGGCAGACTACTAATCCCTACCATGGGGTTCAAGACCTGCCAGTGCTTTCTGACTCTTTAAAAAAGATACTAAACATCCAAAAAAGCAAGAAAATTATACCCATAAACAGATCAATCAATAGAGGCCAGGGGCAGATCTGGGGATGCAGAGACACGGGGTCCCAGAAGCAGGGTGGCCCACTGGCTCAGGGCAGGGATATACCAAGGCAAGATGAGAGCCAGTATTATGACCCAGAAGAAACTTGCCAAGGACACTTATAAGAAGCAAAGGATTATCTTGGCTGAGTATCAGCTGGCCCAGATGACAAAGCAGTTGGACAATCTGAGGCAATGTGCCCATAAGCACAAGTAGGAGATCCAGAAGAATTGCAAGTTCCATGTGCAATTCCAAGACATGTGTGCCATCATGTGGATCCCCTGACTTCTAGAAAAGGCTTTTTAGTCTAAGAAGCTGGGCATACAGATTATCAAAGTGTGCTTAGCCCTGAAGCACCCGAATGGAGGTCTGAGAACTTTGGGGTATTAAAAGGAAGGGAAAAAACTGCCCAGGATGTCAGCCAAGATGACCTGATCAGGGCTATCAAGTAAAGGCATCTGGCCCTAGCTTTGGCATCATCCCTGTGGGTGCCGCATACCACATTCATTCTGTTCCAGCTGAGCTCAATATGGATCATACTGTGGTGCTGCAGCTAGCAGAGGGAAATGGCTACATGACCACCAATGAGATCAAAAACAGTCTTAAATGGGAAACAGGGTGAGTAAGGTAAGTGCTAGAACACCTGCTGAAGGAAGGGCTGATCTGACTGGACTTGTAGACCCCGGGGGAGCCACACTACTATCTTCTAGCTTTCTTCACTGACCTCTACTACCAGGAGGTTACAGCTAAGGAGGCCAGAGAAGTTCTCTCCTTAATCCATGAGAATGTGGAAGGTGGCACAGCAGTAGGCAAGGATAAGAGAGAGAAGCTATTGGTGAATAAAACCCGAACAATTTTATTTAAAAAAAAAATAGAAAAAAAAACAATTGGTAAAAGAAAGTCCAGAAATTATCATGGTGACAGAACTAACAAACAAGGACATAAAAGCAGCTATTATAAATATGCTCTATATGTTCCAAAGGTAGAGGAAAACATGACCATAATTAGAGAAGCAAAACATAAAAGATTCAAATGAAACTTGCAGATATAAATACAATACCTGAAATGGAAAACAGACTAGATGAAATAAAAGCAGATGCTGAAAAACAAGATCAATGATCCGAAGAAACAGCAATAGAAACCAACCAAGATGAAACACAAAGACAATAAAGAATTTTAAAAATGAACAGAGCGCCATTTATGTGTAGAATAATATTAAGCAGACTGGCATGTGTACAATATTCCCCTACGGATCCCATAAGGAAAGAAGGTGGTGAGAAGAGATTTAGAAAGAATATTTAAAGATATAAAAATAATTTTTAAAAATTCAAAAAATAAAAGATAAAATGGCCAGAAAATTTCCAAATTTGCTGAAAGCCATAAACCCACAGATCCAAGTTTAATAAATTCTAAGCAGAATAAATTTAAAGGAAACCACGCCAAATAATTTCATAATAAAATTAATGACAACAGTGATAAAGAGAAAAATCTAAAGAACAGTTAGGAAAAAATACACATTACTTACAGAAGAATAAATATAAGAATGACAATAGACTTATCAGAAACTATGTAAACAAGAAGACAAAATAAAAATGTCTTTATAGTACTGAAAGACAAAAACCTGCCAACCTAACATTCTTTACCCAGCAAAATTATCATTCAAAAATTAAGGTACAGTTCCTCAAAAAGTTAAACATAAATTACCGTGTAACCCAGAAATTCCACTCCTAGGTACAAATCCCAAAGAACTGAAAATACATACTCAAACAGATACTTTGCAAATGTTCATTGCAGTATTATTCACAATAGCCAAAAGGTAGAAACCACCAGTGTCTCTGTCAGCAGATGAATGGACAAACAAATGTAGTATATACATATAATGGAATATTAGTCAGCCATCCAAAGAAATGAAGTTTCGATACAGGCTACAACATGGATGAAACTTGTAAACATTATGCTACATGAAAGAAGACACAGAATGATAAATATTGTATGATTCCATTACATGAAATTTCTAAAAGACAAATTCACATAGACAGTAAGATTAGAGGTTACTAGAGCCCAGCAGGAGGAAGTAATGAAGAGTTATTGATTAATGGGTAGAGTTTCTGTTGGGAGGGATGAACAAGTTTTGGAAATAGTGGTGATGGCTGTACAACATTGTAGATGTAATTGCCATTAAATTTTACATTTAAAATTGTTAAAATGGCAAAATTTTATGCTATGTCTACTTTACCACAATAACAAAGGCAAATGAACTATTTTTTAGATAAACAAAAGATAAGGAAATTTATCACTGTAATTTTGATGAATGAGAATATTCATGCTCTACAAGAAATGTTAAAGGGAGTTTTCTAGACAGTCTTCAATAGCTTCCCATTGCCTTGAGAATAAAAAACAACATCTTAAACATGCCTTACAAAGGCTCTGTATGCTCTGGCCCCTCCCTACTTCTCTAGCCTCGTCTTACTTTGCTCACCTCCTCACTCTGCCTTTTAGGCTCACTGGCCTTCTTTCAGTTTGAAGTCTTCAAAAGACCTTTTCACATGCTAGTCCCTCTACATGGGAAAAACACATAGCTTTGCTCTTTCTCACCACCTTCAACTAAGGAACTCGTACCTTCAAATTTCAGCTGAAACACCATTTCCTTGGTAAAGATTTTTACTATTACGATGACCATGTCCTGGCTTGCCTAGGGTAGTCAGTTTTCCCCTGTTCATCTCAGCCTAATTATTAACTGCTCTCCCTTTCACTCTCAAAAGCATCCCAGGGTAAATTACATGGTCACTCTATCCATGAGGAAGTCCTACCACCACATGGGTCAGCTGCATTGTTACATGTTCTCATAGCTCTTCGTACTTTGCCTTCATTGCACTGGTTTATATTTAGTTATTTGTGAGGATTAATATCTTTGCCCCTCATTAGCCTGGATAAACTTGGTCCACTGGGACTGTTTGTTTTTCTTCATTCATTCATGATTGTGTCATGAACATCTCACACAAAACCACATACTATGTGAATAGCATATAGTAAGCACTCGTATTTGCTGAATGGATAAATTTCTGTCTAGCAGGCTAATTTATTGAAATACTCTGTACTTTTCCCACTCTCCAACCCATTTCCAAGGTGGAAGCCTGGTGTTTGTTCTCAATTCTGAACTCCATAAGGAGATTATGCTAGGAAAGGAGGGAAGACAGGGGAGAGTGCCAGGGCCTCTGAGCATCCAGGCCTAGAAAGGATACAGGTCTGCAGTTTCCGTAAGCAGTGGGGACCTGTGGACTCCAGTGCTCTGTAGAACCTGAGGGAAAGGTTGGGGGTTCCATGATGAACATAAAGGTTCCTCTACAAGCCACATTGCCTGCCACGGGCTGTCAGGTTAACAGGTGACCTCTCATAAATAACCAGGACTAGAGACCAGAAGGGCCTCCCTTCTCCACTCTCCAGAACAAGGGTTCTCAAATGAGGGCCTGTCTTATTTATCTTTGTATCCAAAAGCTCACAGTAGGTTGCCTGATTTGTTGAATGGAACTGGAACAATGACAATGTCAAGCTTCAACTATAGTCCAAATCCTTGCAGTGGGCAAGAGCCCCACCTACTGGACTCTTAAGTAACTGCAGACAGCTTAAGCGGGCTTCGCAGGGAGCAGTGGCTGAGAACTCAGTTGGTCAGTAGAAACTTTGCTTTCCTGGCAGCTAGCTGTACTGGCGCCAGGAGCACTGCATTGGACTATCAATCCCCTAACACACTCAGGTGGACAAAATAAAGTACCAAGTCCTGACTTGGGACCAAATGCCATTGCTGCTGAAAGCTGTCAGACTTAGCATTATCTTGCCCCTAGTTCCCCACACTCCCACCATTTGATCCACCCTAAAGGCCCTCTTCTCCCACAGGAAAAATGTCCTCTTCCTTGCATGGCACATGCTTTCCTCACACCTGGCCAGCTGCTACTCTCTTCAGAATCCTGGGCCAATGTCAGTCAAATCTTTTCTTGCTTGTCCCCTTTGGGGTGTTAACTCTGGCCCTTAGTGACAGGACTCAGTAGTGTACAGAACTGTTCCCATGTCCAACTTCCCCCATTAGATATTGAACTCTCAGGGAGTTCTATGACTAGTTCATAGTAGGCAGGCACTCAATGTTGAATACACGTAGATCAATTTTCAGACATAGAAAGACACCTATGTTCTTGTCTCAACGTGCCACTAAGTTGCAGTTTTATCAGCCCTAAGCAAATCATTTGATAATCGGCTGTTTTCCCAATGGTTCTCAACCAGGAGCAATTTTGCCTCCTAGGAGATATGTGAAAATATCTGGAGCATTTCTGGTTGTCCAAACTGGGGGATGCTACTGGCATTTAGTAGAGGCCAGGGATGCTGCTACACATGCTACAACACACAGGACACTCCTCAACAATTATCTGGCTCAAAATGGCAATGTTGCTGAGGTTGAGAAACCCAGCCTAATAGGGTAGAAACCTACAAAGCATAAACCTACAAAAGAATGTTGGAAAGTCTCCTGTCGTGTCATTTTGAGGTACACTGAAGAGGGGCCTGAGCCATCACGTGTATGATTCACTGAATTTGTGGATTTCAGCAATAGTACCAGATCTCTCATGAAACCAAAGTTTCTAAGAAATAGGATCAACAGTGTTTGGCATCATAAATTGAGATGCTAAACAAACAAAAAAAACCACTGCCAGGATAACTATTAACTCCAAGATCCAATTTGAGCCTTTGTTGAAATGACATGTTGCATATCACAAGGACACCAAGGAAGGTCATTTCCCAAATACTCTTTTTTTGTGCAAATGGCAGTCATAGAGTGCTTACTTACAACATGCCAGCAGCTGTGCTAAGTGCTTTAGATAAATTCTCAGTCCTTACAACAGCCCTCTGAGTAGTCAGATTTTACGAACAACATGGGAGAATGCTCTCTATTTTAAATATAAGAAAGTAGATTCAGACATTAAGTAATTTCCTGGTAAATGCTGTTAGACAACTTGCTAAACTGCTTCATTTGTGTAACACGTTAGCTGCATGTATACAGCGGTTTCAGCTTTACAAGACCTAAGGGGAAAGAAGGTCTGCTAAAAAAGCAAACAAAACTGGAAAGAGTTATGTTTATAAAAGAAAAAAATAATGAGTTATGTTTATGCAAAAGAAAAAATAAGCGTAGCTTTAAAACAATACAGTAAACTTAACAAATTATTCTATTTTAAGGAGAAAAATTAATGGATATATGTTATATTCCATTTTAGGATAAAAATACCTGAAAAAATATTTGCAATCTACAGTATGAGCAAAATACTACAACCTAAATATCTACCAATAAGGTACTAGTTTAGATAACTTATACTATTTCCATACAATGAATACAACATAGTCATTAAAAATAAGCTGCTGTATTATGAAATGAGCTGCAAAGTTATGAAATACCACATATAGCAAGTAACTGCATAAGGAAAAAGGTCAGCAGATACACATAGGACAGAGAAACTCTGTCTCTCAGAGGAGACACAAAAATCAAGTCCCAGGAAACAGGGCTAAGAGGAGATGGAAATTTACTTTTCACTTTATAAGATTTAACGAGTACACTTGAAAATGGAAGCCTAAGGAAAGAAATACCAATTCATTTCTTTTCAAATACTTAGATCAGTGGGTTTCAATACTGATTGCTCATTAGAATCACCTGAGAGCTAACACTCAGGCCCTATCACAGAACACCAAGGTCTGACTCAATGGGGATGGGCCCCTGGGTATCAGTGATTTTAGAAGTGCCCCCAGATGATTCTAATTTTCAGCAAGTGTTATGAAATCACCAATCTATAGCAGGGGTTAGCAAACTTTTTCTGTAAAGGGCCAGATAGTAAATACTGTAGGCTTTGTGGGCCACATGAAGTCTGACGTTTTTTTTTTTAAGCCTTTTAAAAATGTGAAATACACTCTTAGCTCCTAAGCAATACAAAAACAAGCCATTTTGTCAAGCCCCAATTAAGACTACACATCGGCTGAATTATTAACTGGAAAAGACACCGTGAGACAAAGTATGGCCAAGAAGGCTCTTAAGTGAGTCACAGATCTGGACCTCAGCCCTCTAAATGAAAGCCAAACTGTTCTGGTTTAAGTAGGAGGTGAGAGGGCTTCGGACTCACAATAATAAAACTCCCAAGACACATTATAAACTGGACAGTTTATTATTTTGTAGTTAACTTTTACCATGCAGAATGAAATACCAATGTCAGCACATAAACAGTGCATTTTCTACCCAGAGGCAGTTACATGGAAAACCAGGTTATTACCAGGTTATTTGGCGAATATGGAATCCAAACAAGGGGAGGCTAAACTTAAGACCTACACCATCCATGAAACTGAGGCACACCTTCCCACCACAGGGACAGCCCAACCTCCAGAGAGTATGATGACTCTTCCCTCCCCATCTTGCTCTGGCTGAGCACTGCCAATGGTCATGTCCTACAGCTTTACAATCAGCAGCTTGGCCTGAGTCATATCTCTGCTCACTGGTTTTTATCATTACCTGCACTGTTACTGAAGGAAGCACATCAAATGCTCCCATGTGCCAACTATAAGCCACGATAATCTTGTTAGGAGGCTCTCCCAACTGCTCTCCTCAAGTTTTACCAGATAATATGTTTTGTAAAGGTTCTTCCCATCTCCATTAGTACATACATGTGACCTATAAATTCACCTGACAATGTAACTTAATTCCTACTGAGGACTTAAGTTAATTATAGTTTTTCTTCTTTCATTGCTTCATCAGTGATTTCCAACCATGTAGGAGTTAATGAAACGAATTTTGTATCACTACTGCTAACAAGACAGAAATACCAAGTGATATATAGTTTCCAAATTAATGTTATTTTGTTCTCTAAAATGTAAAAAATCAGGAGATGCAGTCCTTCATTTAGTAGAAACTAAATGGCCATCAAAACAAGTCTTTGAACAGAAAAGTTTATGCTTTCAAATTAAAAAACATGTACTGCAAACATTATGTAATAATGATAATTACAGAAAACAAAATATTCAGACTGACCCCACAGCATTCACACCACACCAGAATTTGATCTATAATAAAAGTGACTTTTACCCCCAAAAGTAGCTAAGTCCATGCTCGCTGAAAACTTCGTCCTAGACCCCATGAAAGAGAATGAACTGCACAGTGCATGCTTAACATATATACATTAACCATTCTTAACTGCCCCTCACCAGGGCTGAAGGGTAGAAGGATGAAATGTGGATATGTGCACTCACATAGGCAGAATTCTCCAATTATAAAAATTCACACATGTGATGACCTTTACTATGTCTTGGGTAATAGCTTTTTATCTGTGGGAACCCACTTCTGAAAATCACAATGAAAATCAATAGGAAACAATTTAATATAAAATATACAAATTTCTCAGTATGAGGATTTCCACAGACCAGGGAAAAGGAGATGACAACTAAAACAATTTTTTCTTATAAAAGAACACTCCCCTTACTTGTCCTTGCTACTGAACACTCAAAAACAAAACTGTATAAAACTACAAACACAGAAAAGGACCAGAGATGTTCTGATGCAAAGTCTTTGGACCTATTCTAGACCACTGTCCTCATCAAGACCTTCCCTAATAGGTCCACTGAGGAAAATAAGTAGTCTCAGATCATCAACCCTGCTTCACTATAATAGCCTCAGGTCACTCACTGTCAAACTTAATTGAATTGACCTGGACAGAGATGGAGCCTCCCCGGTAGCTGCCCCGCTTCTTCTTGGTCTTCTCATGCCGGAAGGATTTGCCTTTGGTGAACTTTAGGACCTGATTGGCTCGTTCTCCCCAGTCTCCGGCTGCACCTCGCTGGTGAGTAGAGAGGTGGTTAACACAAAGGATACCAGGGCCCTGTCTTTTTCTGCTCAAGGCAAGGTGAACCCAGAGAGCTTCCCAACCACCCAAAGCAGAAACTGTCCTCTCTCTTAACTCATCCACTTCAAGAATGATGAACACCCTTTCTCCTCACCTTGGCATCAAAGGAGTTGTCCGCCACTCGAGCATCCACCTCAATTTCCTCCTCCCTGATCCTTCGGAATGGGGATGATGCCCTTTTTTCTGCCTGGAGAAGAATGAAGTGGGAAATTAAAAATGGAGTGGTCAGATAACAGAAAAGGATTCCTGTGCCAGGCCAGGCAGAGAGCTGTCAAGATGATCCCAGATTCTTCTTTCTATTCTTTAAAAGGCTGGCTCTGAGAAGAAGACAACTTACTTTCTTCCTTTTTGGAAATGTATTGGGAGTCTGAGGCTTTATCTTCTTGGCTTGAGGAGTCTCTTCCTCTGTGGCAGCCTCAATCTGCTTCCGCTTCTTTCCTGAACCTACAAAACAAAAGCCAGACTCAGGAGACCAGTTTCTTGTTCTTCTGTCCAGGTTCCCACACTAAGGGCCTGCAATTGGAACCTAGTCATTTTGCCTCCTCTTTCTACCCCATCCTCGAAGAGTATATATCCCATCCTGATTGCGGGGTAGGGGAGAGGGCAGGATACCGAGGCAGCTTCTTTGGATACAGACCTGGCTTAGCAACTACCACTGCTTCCTTTGTCCCTTCTTCCTCCTCCTCGCTGCTGTCCCTGTCTGCTTTTCCATTCTGGGCAGTCAGTGCAGAGGTGCCATTGGTTCTGGGGGCTTGTGGTCTAGGAGTGCCCTTGCCCTTGGGCTTCCTCTCTTCCTCCTCCTCACTGGAGTCATCAGAAGAACTGCTGCTGCTCTCGGCCTTTACTTTCTTTGCAGAGGCTGGCTTGGAAGGGGCTACAGCTCCTGTTTTCTGCAGCTTCTTTTTAACTAGAGGTTTAGACGTCTTCTCCTCCTCTTCCTCACTGCTGGAGCTGTCTGAATCAGAACTGCTGTCCCCATCACCTTGAGAGGCCTGTTTGACAGGCAATGATGAAACTGCTTTGGCCATCACCTTAGACTTAGGGGTAGCCACAGTCTTCTTCACCTTCTCCTCCTCCTCGCTAGAACTGCTCTCCTCCTCGCTGGAGCTGCTATCAGCCTTTCTGGTCAGAGGCTTCTGGCCACTGCCTGCAGGCTGCTTGGGAGTTGTGGCTGATTTAGCTGCAGGCTGCTTGGGAGTGGCAGCTGGCTTACTTGAAAGATTCTTGGTGGTACTGGCTGACTTAGCAGGAGCTTCATCCTCAGAACTGTCAGAGTCTAAATAAGAATAGAATGAATAGCTCCCTAGATCAGACCGAGAAGAGTCCCTGGAACTCCCACTGCCCTGAGGGCCTCCATATGCCTTACCCGAGCTATCTGAAGAGCTCTCTGCTGCCTTCTTTGCTGGAGCTGGTTTACTGGCTGCCTTGGAGATGACTGCCTTCGCTGGCACTTTCTTTTCTTCCTCAGAGCTTGAATCTGGAGAGAATCTATGGCATTAAACTGGGTCGAGTCCCAACCCAACCAGGAGCAATAAAGAGAAGGATGCATATATCCACACAGAGTCTTATCCCTGTCTTGCTTCAGTGAAAAGAGGGACAAAGTATTTGTCTTCCTATTCCTCATACACCCCCCAGACCCACTCACCACTTATGATGACTCACCAGACTCATCACTGCTGTCCTCACTGCTCTCCATAGATTGTTTCTTTTCTGCAGCTTTCTTGGGAGCCTGGGTTCCCAGGGTCTTTTTGGGTGGGGGAGCAGAAGGTGGGGGGACTGAACTATAGGGACCTGTTTAAAAAGGACAGTATGGTGGTTTCAAAATACATACACAAATTCTTTGATACTGCTCTTCTAGAAATAGAGCTTAACCCCTTCCCTTGAGTAAGGGTTAGAATGAGTGACTCATTTTTAACAAACAGAATATGGCAAGGATGCTGACATGTCATTTTCAAGTCTAGGTTATAAAAGGTAATGTAGCTTTCCCCTTTCTCTGGGGGAAACTAGCTGTCATGTCAAGAAGCTCTTTTGGAGGGGTCCACGTGGTGACTACAGAGGTTCTCCTACAACTAGGCCCTGGCAACAGTCATGCAGTTTGACTCGCCATGTCCAGTCACCTGGTTTTTTCTTCACAGGTTTTTTCTGCTCCTGCTCATCCTCCTCCTCACTGGAGGAGTCCTCGCTACTGGAACTCTTTTGGGTTGGGGCAGCAGCTGCTTTCACTGGGGCCTTGGCCACTACTTGCTTTTTAGGTACAGTCTGCATCATACAGAGAAAATCAGTTACCACAGGTAAACATTGACACGACCGATCCTGCCAGGAAATAGAGACCTTCCCCTTTACCCCGGTCTCTTCTTCCCTGGTAGAAGTTATGCCCCAGACCTTCTTGGGGATGGCTGCTGCCTTCTCCTCCTCTGAGTCATCACTACTGCTGCTACTGCTGCTGCTGCTGCTGCTGCTGCTGGCTGCTTTGCCATTGGCTACTTTAGGTGCTACTCGAGCTGGTGTGCCTAAGAAAAAAGAAATAGTGTAAGAAGTATCAAGGAATTAAAGGACCATAAAAACTTTCTTCCCATTAGCTCAGAACTTAGGAGTCTATCAATAATCTTGCCTTTAGAGTAGGCATAAAGTAGACTATTGTAGTTTATTGTATCGAAGGATGTCTTTCCTACCCAATTTCAGGAATAAAACTATCTTTAAAAGATTACATGATGCAAATAATTTAAATATGCCCTCTGAAGTCTTTCACTCCAACTTCTAGAGAAGCTGCTATAAATCATAACCTAACCTTCATCACAGGAAAATTACAGAAAAAAATAAAAATTCTCGTTTGTCCTATGGAATAAAGGTGCAGAAGGAAAAATGGTAGTGAGAAACACAAAGAATAGAGGTATAAGTGGTCACAGTAGAATGGAATTTGTGGGAATATATCTATGAAATGCAACTAAAAGATGACAAACATACCACTGTAAAAAATATAAATTGTAGCAAACTTTCTCGTTACGAGCCTCTAATTATGAAACCTTTTACTCATTAATAAAAAGCTTAAAAAAAAAATAAAACACACTAATCAATACCTCTGGTTCAACAACCAGTACCATTTCACTCCTGTGCTGAATGAGCAATTTAAACACCAGTCCCAGAGCAAAGTGGTCCCCAGCCCGGCCTTTTAGAAACAGAAACAGTACCTGGTTTGGCTGGAACTTTAGCCTGAGCTTTAGCTGCCATTGGTGCTGTCTTTGGCTTCTGGTTCTTTGGTGCCTCATCCTCTGAGCTGGAGTCAGAATCAGAATCTGAGCTCTCAGCCTTCTTAGGAGGAGCTTTGACTGCCCTGACTTGGAGCTTAGCTCCCTTCTGTGAGGAAAACACACAATGAGTAGAATCTGCAAGAGCTTCTGGGTACCCAAAGGGCATTGTAAGGTAGGAAGCTTCCTAGGCTCTTTATTTTTTAGGGGCTAAGAGAGCAGTAGAAGCAAGCGAAAGCTAAGCAGGACAGCACATAAAAAGGACAATAAAATCTTAATAGGGAATTAAATGTTTAACCACTTGATCTATTGGCTCTGTCCCTGACTAGAGCTCTCAACACCTATCTACAAAACACTTGTCCCATAATCACGTGCCCTACCATCGTTCCTTGGTTACGAGCTAGAAACCAAGATATTAGGTTTCTTCTTTCAGATCCCTTAAGCAACCCATCTCCTTCTCAAAGTTTCAAACCTGAACAGGTTTTTTCTTTTTGTCCTCCTCCTCATCATCACTGGATTCTTCACTGCTGCTGCTCTCTGATGCTTTGGCTGCAGCCTTTCCAGGATGCTGAGGCAGAATAGCCCGCTTGGCAGGTACAGCTGAACAAAAGCATAGATCCAAGTAAGAATCAGCTATGCTGTATAGGCGAACTACAAATCTTTTTCCTGGAACTGCTAAGCCCAACTCCCTGCCCGGCCTTACCAGCTTTCTTAGCTAGAGATCCTTGGGCTTTTTCCTCTTCACTGCTATCTTCACTGCTGTCACTGGATGAAGTCGTCTTCTTAGCTTTCTTAGCCACTGGCCCATTTGCCTGTAACTTCCGCTTTGGAGCCTTGGTGGACCTGCTGAGGTAGATTATACTAACTTCTGGGTGATCAGAACCTTCCCAAACCAAAGAGCACAGCCCAGCCCACTTGAGGGCGAGAAAATAGCCACAGTAGTACAGAGAAGACTTACTTGAGCCAGAAGCTATAGATATCCAAGAGGGAAGAGGCATTGGAATCCTGCTGGGTCTATGGGAGAAAAGAGAAAAAACGGGGTAAAAAAATTTTATCCTGGTTATTCTAGGGTAGATCAGATTTTGTGTTATTCTCTCATTAAAACCTACCTGTTCTATACCTGCTATAGTTCATATAAATATTACAACTTTGTAGACTTCTACTTGCACAAATTGGGAGAAAAATATTCTGAAGTATTTCCCAGTTTTTGGTATCAAAACCTTTGGCTATTCCTATAGTTTCTGGCACCATCTATCCCCCACCTGTCAATCCTATTTATCAAAGCCTTTTAAAATGTGTATATCATTGAGCAATGTAGGAATTTATCTTACCCATGAAACAAAGGCACATTTACATAAAAGGGTATTTGCTGCAACGTGGTTTGTAATACCTTATCATTGAAAAACAGCCTCCAAGAGAAGTAAAAAGCTATGTCATATATTCAACACAGAATTGCATCCAGCTACTAATTACACTGGTATATATTATTGATACAAAAAAATGGCAAGGCATTACAGGACACACAAGAGTACAGGATCAGAGTTAGATGAGTATAGATGTGAAACTCACTTTTGCCAATTACTGTGTGATCCTGAGCAAATTACGTAATCTTTCTGAGACTGTTTTCTTCTCTACAAGATGGAGATAACACTATACATCTTACGTTGTTGAGGGGATAAGAGATAAGGCATACAAAAGTTTTATATCTGGAAAAAGCATTTGGCCCTTAATAAGCTCTCCACAAAGATTAGTTTTTGCCACATTAAAAAAAAAAAAAAAATCCTGATTCTCAAAGGCTCAAGTCCACCCAGTAAATTCTCTGGAAACATTCTTTGCAGCCTCCCTAACAGTAAATTTCAAATAGTTCCAGTATGAAAGCAGTTATATCACATCACAGGACAGGCTGTCCCAGCTTAAAGAAGTCCTTTCTGAGGCTGATCTGATTCTCCCCTTGTGCAGCCTGATTCTGCCACAAAAAACAAGTCTCCTTAGTCAAAAACTAAGACAGTCAAAGACTAAGACTGCCAAAGACCATCTACTCTCCCAAGGTTTTTTCCCATGCAATCATATCTGCTTTTCTTGAGATGCAGATTCTAAACCTTTCACATCCCTGATAATCTTCCTTTTACGTGTGTTTGGAACATCCTAAGTTACCCAAACTATCACAGCTTTCATTCATCCATGCTTCCTGAGCACCACGCACTGGGATTGTCACTTTCTATATATCATGTTACTAAAACTCACAAAAATCCTAGAAAGTGGATGATAACATCCCCACAGAAATAGAAACAGACAGTTTAAGCAAGCTGCTCGGGTCATACATCTTAAAGTGGCAGAGCCTGGTCCCAAACCTGTATTTGTTTGATTCTATAAGTCAAAGATCCAAGCCGACTACTATGCCTGCTTGGTTAGGGCTATGGTACTCAATCCTGCTTCAGTATAACTAAAAGCAGAATCATGACTCTACTCTCGTTCATTTTCTTTGCTAACGAAAATCCCAGCCTTCTAAAGCAAATTTATCTATCTTTGAGTCCTGGAATAAGAGTTAAGGTCAAGTCATGCTTTGCATCAGCCACCGTAAAGCCCAAAGAAGAAACCAGGAGTCTCCATTGCCCGCTGTGGGTCAGGGCGCTCCCTCCTCGCCGCACTCCGCCAGCCACGTGATCTGGGCCACGAGGGTCCCACGCTGCCGCCACTGCCATCACTCACCAGAAAGAAAAACAAGATTCAGCACTATCTAGTCAGACTTCGTGGACTTTGGGCTTTCTCTGGTCACCGCCAAAGGCTCGGCACAAAGGCTCTGCAGACATTGGGCTGGTGGGGACCTCTCTACCTGGAAACCTAAGCACGTCAGGGCCCGGAGCCGTGGTCATCCCACCCCGGCCCATGCCCCAGGCCCAGGACTCACAGCGCCTGTTGCCTTGGCAAACTTGTTGGCCACCTCCGAGAGCTGGTTATCGCGCAAAAAGCCGAGCACGAGGGGATACAGGTCGCTGGGAACCACGCGGCGCAAGCCGGCGTCCGCCATCCTCCGAGCAATACGCGTCACTACCGCTGCAGACGCAACGACTCAGGAACTCAGGAACCAACAGAGGTGGGGACGGACCCGTGTGACGCCATCGCGCCGCACGGGCGCACGGAGGAAGGGGCGGGCACACTCCACAGGGCAGTCCCGCCTCCACATCGGAGGCAGGGTCAAGGCGAAATCTATAAGCTCTTTCCGGTCCCACGAGTGCCGCCATCTTGGTAAGGGCGGAGCCCGCCGTCCGCCACTTTGTGAAGGCGGAGCCCTGACGTCAGGGGTCACGCTTTCGGCCGTGGCGGGAAAACTCCGGACTTCCCGCGCCCTTTCCGCTGGAGGAAACTTTTCAACCAGCAGCCGTTTCCCGCGCCCTAACTGGGATTCATGTTCCAGAGTAATGGGTGGACTGACGGGCTCGAGCTGTCCTTGGCCTCTCGAGTTGGTCACAAGATCTCCCAACCGTCCCCATTCCATGCCGCCAGTGTATTCCCACCATTCATCTTCACTGCCTCCAATACCCAGGGAAACCCCTTCTCAGCCTTCGGACTCCAACCTCCACTGCAGAGGATCCTTCAGATTACCCGTGGTAGAGGTGGGATGTTGATCACCCAAACTGCCCTTTCCTCAGTCACGTCTTACATATGAGAGAACCCCTGGCAAACAGCAATCTTTGCAATCCTACCCACTATCCCTTGACTACTTCCCATTAATGCCCCTCAGGAAGGGTAGGGATGCACAGTGGGTACCTCTCTTTTGCCTTTCTCAAAATAGATATTCCCCCTAGCCTAGATATAACTCTTACATCTCCCTCTTCTCCAGAGATCTACATGCATGCATTCTTTAAACATCTGAGTACCTGCTGTTTGCCAAGCACTGTACTCAAGCTAAAATGGTACATGTGTGCACACGTTTCAGTTTAGAAAACCTTTGTTTGGAACAAGTGTTGAGCGTCGTCTAGGTCCTTGGTATTAAAACCCCTTCCTAGAATAGTGTAGCATCAGCATCCCCTTGTTTGAAATGCAGGATCTCATCTATTCTAAAAAGATCTTGAGATGATTCAAATGCCCTTTTGAAGTTTGAGAAGCACTGCCTTAGATGACTGATTTCACTGAAAAAACACTTTGAGGAGCCAAGTTTCAAGTCCAACAGGATTTTGCACCTAACCAAAGAGGGGTCCTAGGAACTCAATGGAGGTAAACATGATGCTGATTGTGTTCAAAGAGCAGAAGTGAGTATGTCTGACACCAACACCATAGAATGAAAGAAGCACAACAGCACTTGGGAGTTCTCTAGTTCATGTTTATTAGTCTGCATAGTGACTTATATCTTCCAAACACTGGGGAACCCCTCAACCTCATCCACCTTACATAGAATGCAAGTTAACTTGTTTCGATGCCTGTTATAAAAAACAAATACCCTTTAAAAAATCTGATTTAACACAATTTTTTATTTCACTTTTTTCCATTTCTTTATAAAAGTCATCTCCTCACTAGCAGCTCTCTCCCCTAGAGTTGGGGAGGGGGATGGAGATGTTTGGACACCTCCAAAGAAAAGGGGGAGGGGAAAAGGGCCCAGGGTTACCTCCTGAGGTTCTTCTGGGCCTGTTTCAACAATGTGTCAAAGTCAAGAGAATCAAATTTGCTCTTTACAGGAGCAGGGTCAAAGTCTTCCCGGTTGGAGTCTATAAAGGTAGAGAGAGACAAACATCAAGGTCTCTGACCACACTTCCCAACCACAGGGTCCTCGGCTGGCCAGCCACCTCCCGTCCCAATAATGGATAGAGCTAAAACCCTGATTGTAAGTCAAAAAGATGAGTGCCCCTGTTTCTCTTCTCATTTCATCCCTTAGGTTATTTGTGTATCAGATGAAAACAAGTCAGCCTAACCCACTCAAAAGATTGAGAACCCTCCTGGTGAAAATAAGTACACCAAAGCCTCAGGGGGCCTCCTTCCACTCACCAAGATCAGAATAGCTTCTCTTGCAGAACTGCCTGCGACCACCAAAGCAGAGATCAAAAGGCTGCTCATCTGCCTGCCTCAGCTTGTGGCCACTCTCGATGGCTGCAAATGCCTCCTCAGCATAACGGTAAGTGACGAAGCCGTAGTTATCACTGGTGGGTAGGGCAAGGCACGAGGCTGAGGCTGGCTATTTGGGCACATGCCATGAAGAAGAAACAGCACCCCAGGGTACAGAGAGGGACTAGAGTGGTTATTCTCATTCCCCAAATGGCCAACCCAGAATGCAGAAATGAAGCTGTCCTACATAGACCAGCACACCAGAGCAAGGGGGAAAGAAAGAAGCATCATGAATGAGACAGAAAGGACATCCTGACCTTAGAGCTCAAGCTTACCCTTGGACACGGAAATGGATGGTACACTCCTCAATCTCTCCAAAAACAGAGAACCTCTGCTTCAGTTCTGACCGAGTCATGCGGCCAGGTATCTTCCCAATGAAGACTACTCTTCTCTCTTCCTATATTGGAGAAAATTAACACACCATGAGCCAGGGCCAGAGCTGCATATGGCTCTCTAAGCTCATGGCTCAGGGGCAAGCCCCCTCCTCCCATGACCTGTTCCTCTACTCACTATTGCACGCTCCTTCTGCAGCACTCTTTGCCTTTGGTAATGGTCGTGCGAACGATAAGAGCTGTACCTGACAAGAGAAGAAGGTGCTATCAGTCCCCCAGACATTAGACAACTCAAGTCTCAGAACTCTCAGGAACTTGCATTTCAAATATACTGACTCCCTGAACATATGCTCA
The DNA here is from genome assembly GCF_000325575.1 of Pteropus alecto. Classification (NCBI taxonomy): domain Eukaryota; kingdom Metazoa; phylum Chordata; class Mammalia; order Chiroptera; family Pteropodidae; genus Pteropus; species Pteropus alecto. The sequence goes on from NW_006442207.1 coordinate 12,890,092, forward strand.
CCGCCGCCTCCTGTCACTTCTCCGGCGGGGGGATGGGGAGCGGGACCGGCTTCGGGAACAAGATGAAGAGGAGGATGAGGAAGAAGATGAAGAGGAAGAGCATCTTCGGGAATGTCCAGAGGAACTGCAACTGGACCTGGTGAATAAAAGGGCACAAAGGAATGCTGGGAATGAAGATATATTCCACTTACCTCACCTTGGCCCCAGCCCTGCCTCCATGTAAGGAAGCTCCAGAACAAAGGCAAAAGAAAGCAGAAGAGATCTAGAAAAACTCTTCACAGATGACCAAACTGAAGCCCTCATGAACTTTTGGCATAGATTTCTTTTCAGTTATACAATTAAAACTTGGAAAATATTTAACAAATCAGAAAGAAGAAAAAGAGACTCAAAGAGATAAAGGCCTCTTTATCTAAGTGGGAAAATTTGGGTCTGTTACTAAGAAAAAAGTACTGCCAGGAAATAGATGAGGCCACAGTAACACTCAAA
>NW_006442207.1:12890688-12908299 GCF_000325575.1 Pteropus alecto
CTCGTCCCTAACCGACAATTAAAGGAAGGACTGTCTGCCATTAACAACCCATGATCCGACCTTCCCACAAACCAACAGGAAAATACCAGAAACAAGGACTAATATAGTATGTAAAACAATCAACATGGTCAAGATCAAACCCGAAAGGTCTCCCCAAGGCAGGCCTCACTGAAGCAGGAGACCTCAGAGATACCCCAAACTCCAACAGGAAACAGAAGCTATCTTCTCACAGCTTACCACCTTCGACAATCCAGGAAAGGAAGACAAAAGCCAAAGACTGAAATAGAAGCCATAGTGCCTTAAAGTATCAAACTCAATGTGCAAAAGCTTTCAAAGTAAATCAGAGAAGAGAACATGAACTTCCTAAATGGAGAAGACCTAACAGGCCATCAGAGCTCACCTTCGCCACCTCTTGTGTGGCGGGGAGAGGGACCTGGACCGGGATCGGGATGAAGACGACGATGATGAGGAAGATGCTTCACTGGTCCGGTTGGACCCAGAACTGACAGAACTGCTGCGGCCACGGCGGCCCTGCCAGCCCCGGCTTTGGGGGCTGGCTGACCTGCAGGCTTTTCGATAACAGCGCATTGACCGCTGCTTGGCTGAGGGCTCAGGGGGAGTCCTAGTGTTCATGTCATTCCGGCAGGGTGAGGCCTCAGGGGACAGCAAGGCAGATGGGGCAAGGCAAGGGGCTGGGGGATCTGCCTGCTCATTGCTAGTCCTGTGATCAAGTGGCTCCTGAGAGGCAGCTATGCGTGGAGGCAGTGGGTCAGCTGGGCCCAGGGACAAGACCGGTTTGATTGTGATATCTTGATGGCGTTTGACATTCCATCGCGAGCCCGCCTCTGGGAAAACTAGGACAGGCGTCTTTTTGGGGGGAGTCCTGCTCCGGACACAATAGTCATGGTCCCCAGAGCCCACATGGACTGGACTAGGGCCATGGACCCCTTCTTGGAGGTGGGCTGCAGCTGGATGTTTGGCCTCTGTAACTCCTTCAGGCTTCAGGGATCCCTCCTGGGCGATGGACTTAGGAGATTTGGCTTTGGCCAGCAGTGAAACAGCAGCCAAGGGCTTCCATAACTGGTGGGGAGGGGTTGCTGGAGGGGTGAGCCCTGTGAGGGGAGGGAGGATGGAGATAGCAAGATGAGATCCGATTCTACACTTCCGAACACTGCATATACAGGCTCCAGAGACCCCCACCTCATCTCACGAAGTACACCAACAATGGTCAATAGCCCAATTTCTCCCACTGTTGCAAGTACTCCTTCCCCCAAGATCTCCATCTTGGGGACCAGCAATGGAAACCCAGGCAGCAAGGGTCTTCCTGAACCCAACTATTCACTGCCCAAATCTAGCTAGTAACCAGGTCCTGTCTGGTCTACCTCTCCATTCCTTGACCCGCTCTCTCCCCCTAGCACTACCTGACTTCTGGCTGCATCTTGCCTGGACTCATGTAATCATCTTCCCATGATCCCCTACCTTGAGCTTCACACCCGTCCACCTGTCTTCTACATTTCTGCTGGAGTGAGGACCCAAAAACCAATGTAGTAAAGCTTTTTCAATGCACAGGATAAAGTCTAAATAGCTTACCAATGCATCCAAAGTTCTCAAAACCTGACCTCCTACTTACCCCTCTAGCTTTATTTCTTGCTTTAGCTCTCTACCCACCACCCTGATCAGCTACTACACTCCAGCCAAAATGAACCATTCATAGTTCCTCAAAATATACCAGGCTGGTTTTCTTTCAGTTCACTCAAGCTGCTCCATCAACCTAGAATGCTCCATCCTCTAAACCTAATTGGTATCAGTGATTTTCTCAAGCCTCTGCTTTAGGAATTACCTTCCATATAACCCTTCCCTGACCCTCATCAGACCCCACTATAAACCATAAGGTTTCTTTAACATACAGCCTCAGGTACTCAACAACTCATTTTACACACTTACCCCCTGGACCGCGAGCACCTCAAGAACAAGGATCAGATCTGTCTCCCCAACACCTACACATACTTAGTACAGAATGGGCTCTACAAACATTTGCTTCATAAACTAATCAAAGGCAGAGTTCCCCACCCTGAACCCACCTGCCACGTTGGCCAGTTCTGGGGCTTGTAACCGGTCTAGGGGCCTCTTCTCCTGGGGAGGGTCAACGCTGCTGGCAGGGGGGAAAAGGGAAAGCCTGGTTCATTGCTTCCTCAACATCCTGTACATCTGCTTTCCTCACAAAGCAATGGAGAAGGGGTGCGTGCAGAGAGGAATAGGATGCACAAACTGCCGCTATCATTCTCTTCCAGCACAAAAGGCACCTTAGTGACTGAATTGTAGACTGGGTCTCAGCTCATCTCTGCCCAATGCCAGGAGGCAGGCCGACTATGACATTGAATACCACCCCCCACCTCTTTTAAGCCAGGAGCCTCGCCTACCCGGCTCAAACCAACCCAAAATCAATGTGGAGAGGAATGCTTGGCAGAATAGGATGGGGTAACATGAACCAGAAAAATAAAATAGCCTCTTAGTGCTGGAAGAGTGGGTGCCTGTGTTCTCTAAATAAAGTCAGGGAAGCCCTAGCAATAAACAACTTCCCCAACTTATCTTATACAATCACCAATGTTGAACAAGTTTAAAGTCTGTCAAATGAAAAAGAAATCCCCAAAGGCACGACTTGCCAGAAGATAAAAGGCACCTCCAGGACATTTGGAACCCCAAACTAGAATCGGCTAGAGGCAGATACGCATCTCCTATCTCGCCAACCAAGACAATGCCCAGTAGTGATGGGCTGTGGGATGAGGAAACGGAAAAACTCTACAGCTGACTAAACATCCCTGCCCTGCAACAGCAGCATCTAGTGGATGGTCCTGGAGTGCCGGCTGGCTGCTGACCAACAGCTGTAGGGTAACTCGCTTCACATGTCTCCATACTTACCCTGAGTTTCCTACAGCCAAGTTGTCAGCAGGAGCCAGGGGAGGGCACTCCTTTTTGGCTGCAAAGAAACCATACCAGTTAAAAGCCCAACCGGATGTTCCAGATTGAAGAGCCATAAAAGGGCTGACTTTGAGACCCAAAGGAGGAAAATCTACTTTGCCTACGTGTTTCACTAGTCGCTCCCCAGAGAGGTCCATTCTCTTCTGGTAGGTACCCAGATACTATTTTTAATCACGTCTCTTCTCTGCTCAGAAATGTCCACACTTCTCACTGAATCTTCTAAGCCTAACATTCGAGGTTCTACGTGACCTACCTAACTTCCCAGTCTTGTAGCCTACTCGTTATACACTAATCATGTTTTATATTTTACCTTGAACTATGAATACCCATTACCAATTTATTTCTGCAGATTTTTCTCCCCAGTTAGACCATAAGCTCCTTTAGGACAGGACATAGTAATCTCCACAGCACCTAGATCCATGCGTTGCACTGAAAAAGCTGAGCTATCCATCACCTTCCAAATACACCATACTCAATCATTCCTATACTTCTGCCTTTATTCACTACACACTCTAGGAAATCCTGTCTTTCAAGGACTAGTTTGAGAACTACTTCCCTCTAGAAAAATGACCCCAACCAACCAACCTATTTGGATTTCTTCATCGGTCTTTATAGTTCTTGATATGCTGTACCACTACCCTCTCCCTGGCTTAGACGGCAATACAGGTGAATCTTGTCTCTCCATTCCAATTACAGGGCTGTTCCAGTGCCTTAGACTTCTTCTCCCCTGCCCCAGTTTAAGTGACTATAGGCTGGGCCCAAAAAGGGGTTGGAGCAAAGCTACCCACGTTCCCTCACCTTCTGATTTCTCAAACTGCTCCAGCAGACTGGACAGATCCGATGCCTCGATTCCTGTGGAAGCACAAAACACAGGACTGGAAACCAGGCCCTATCAACTCAGTACACAGGTCCCAAGTCCCAAATCACCTCACTCCTCTTTATGCTCCCCCTGCCCACTATGTTAAGTAAACCAAGACAACACCACAAAGCAGGAAGAAATTAAACAAACCCTGAGCTCCACCTCAAGAACTCTCCAAAGAAATCCAACAAAGGCCAGCCCTATCAAGGTGCTTTATCCTGTTCTGAGGAGGGCATTCCCCACCCAACTCCCATACCCTTCTTCACACCAACTGAACTGTGTGGCACTCACCAATCTCACTGATGAAAGCCTGTACCACATCCTCAGGACCCTGGGTAGGTGGGGTAGGCAGGAAGGACAGTTTCCTTAGACGGGCTGGGTGGACAGCAGGCAACTTGGTGACAGTGCTCTGCCTCGGTATGGGTGTAGGAACAGCCTTGGCAACAAGAGAGGAGGGCTTCTCCTTGGACCTGGACTCCTGGGTCTCAAGGTTTAGCCTCTCTGATGCAGGCTCCTCAAGAGCCACACTCTCAGCATACAGACATGGTGAAGACTTATTCTGGGGGCTTTGTACTGGGGAGGACACCTTGTGCTTCAAATGGGGAGATGCAGGCACTGGCTTAATCTCTATCTTGGTGGGCTCTATCTGTGAAGCTCTCTCACCAGCTGACCCAAGACTGAGGGGAGGAGCCATTGGCACAGGAAGTACACTTTCAGGAGGGCCAGCTGGAATGCCACTGGGCTCCACCTTGGGTGGGGGAACAGCTCTCCCAACAGAGGCTGGAGGCAAAGGAGGTGGGGGCACAGCAGGCCAGAATGGAGGGTGTTGCAGCCCTGGGCCCCATCCTAGGGGCCCATAAGTACAATTAGAGCTGTATGGTGGGACTGGGGTGGGAGAGGGTACCCAAGGCACATTACAAGTGGGGGGAACAGCATAGGCGCCAGCAGTAGCAGACACTAGGGGCACTGTTGGTGGTGGAGGTGGGCAAGGATAGCCAGAAGGCGACACAGGGGGATAACAAGGCCAGGGTGGCATGGGGGCATAATGAGTATAAGGATCAGGTGGTACTGGCCCCACAGACATAGGAAGACTAGGAGGCTGTAAGGGTGGTGGGGGCAGACTAGGAACCCCTTGCCCAGTTGCAGGAAGGGGCAGCATAGGAGTCATGCCCAGCCCACCTGGTGGAAAAGGCAGAGCAGTGGGTATTATGGGGGGCACAGACTGCACAGTAGGAGCTGGAGGTCTTGCCGGCAATGGCATCTCTTGGGATGGCACCTGCTCAGTGGGAGTTGAGGTGATAGGTTTGCTTGCAGGTGGATCAGAACTAGGAGAAGCAGGGCTGGGACCCACAGGCACAAAGCAAGCCTCAGGAGCCTCAGGGCTTCTCTGCAGAGTTGTCTTCTTAACTGGGGCTGGTGGGATTACAAGACAAGGGATATCTGCCAGCCCTGTGGGAGTCTCTGGGAGGCTGGGCCACTTCCCGGCTGGAGGCTGGGAACTCCTTTCTTCTGCCTCCCCTTGGCGCTGCTGCCTTCGTCGCCAGTACTCCGACAAGCTAAGAGGCCGAGGTCTGGCTTCCTGGGTTGTGGCACTGGTACCACTTTCCACCTTCAGAGGACCCATGACCTCTCTAACTTTAGGGATGATGGCCTTTGGAGAATCCAAGGATTCTGACTTCAGAAGGAGCTGAGGGGCTGGACTCCCCTGGGCTGATGACATTGCACCACGTCTGGGATCAGTTGGTCTAGACTTAACCAGCACGGGATTAACTGGAGCCAGGTCATCAGGAACAGGGGCAACTGGTGCTGGGTTGGCCAAGGCAGGATCAACTGGTGACAAGTCACCTGAGATAGGAACAACCACTGTACGGTCAATTGTTGCTGAGTCAGCCAGGACTGGTTCAATCAGCACTGGGTCAGCTGAGAGAGGGTCGACCAGCTCTGAGTTGGCTGAAGAAAGGTCAACCAATGCAGGGTCGACAGGTACATGCTCAGCTACAACAGGGTCAACTGCAGTAGGATCAGCTTCAGCAGAGTTAAGTAGCATGGGGTCGGCTCGAGCAGAGTCAACCAATGAGAGATGGGCTGGAACTAGGTTGGTTTTCATGGTTTCACCCAGGTTGGGGTAGAGGTCTAGAGGACCCTCTTTAGTAGGACTAGCTTGTCCGGCACTACTCTCCACGTTCCCAGAGCTAGGCTTTTCCACGGCAACTGTCCAGGCCCGAGCCCAAGCCCGGGGCTTCCCTCTACCACGGGGAGGCCCAACCTTTCTTTGAAGTTCCTCCTGAGGCAAGAAGCTTGCCTGAGAAGTTACCTCTGTAGCCACAGCAGGTTGCTCACGAGAGGATGACCTCAGCCTCCTGGCATAGCCTTCTGTACACGCTACTGGCTGTTCCTTGCTTTTCTTCCTTCTGCCCTTTAGAGCTCTCTGGGAACTCAGCACTGCACTGGCCGGTAGGTTCTGAGGCCCCTTGGGCACTGTTGGCTCCATGACCTCCGTGGGCTCCAAAAAGCAGGCTGACTCCAGCTTTTCTTCTGGGTCCAGTGACAACTCCTCTTTCTCAAGGCAGAGGGCTTCCTTGGGCTCTGGCTCTAGTGTAGGCAAAAGCAGCTGCAAGGCCGGATTGGCCTCTAGTGAGTCATCCAGGAGCACAGGCTGAGGTCCAGGAGGAATCTGCCGTACTACAACTGGGATCTCCAGGTCATTGCCAGCTGTGGCTGCCTGGCCCACAATCTCCAGCACCACACAATCATCAGGCAGTGTCAAATCATCTGGCTGCTCCTGAAGCTCGTTCTCAAGTGATGTCAGATGGGTCAGGTTGGGCAGGCAATATGGGTGCATGGCCCGCACCAGCTCACTCAGGGAAGAGATGCTCTCGTCACCAGCTGCCTGCACCGCCATCTCTGCTGCTGCTGTTGCTGCTGTTTTATCTTCCTCCTCAGGACAGGCCAGATGCATGGGAAAGTCTGGGATGCTGCTCATGGAGTTGTCGCGCTCCCCAGCAAGTATGTGGCTGCTGAAGCTGGCCACCTCTTCTTCTTCTTCCCCATCACTACGTTGCTGGGGAGAAGGGGATTGGCTCCTACGGGGCCTTGATCTTGTGGGTCTCCAGCTAGGAAGTTTAGGGGAGGAGGTCTCCAAGAAGGAGGGTGGGGAGAAGTCCCAAGGTGGATCTGCAAGAGACATCTCAACCTGCAGGAAAGAAAAGAAGCCACCGACGTTTTCTTCAAGAATATATTTTTTCCAGACCTGTCCCCACATACTCCTCCCTCCTGAGACTACCTAGATCAGGCTTACCCCACTCACTCTACTACTGCCTGTGGTGGGCCCCAGTGGGTCAACTGGGGTGATGAGGTCACGTTCTGAGGGTGTCCGAGAGAGGGTGAGCAGCTTGTGCAGCTAAGAGGGAGAAAAGGACCTGAGATGAGTTTGTGTTTCAGAACTATGTGAATAGGCCCATAGACATGGGCCTACTTTGCACCAACCATACATGCCCTTCCCCTGGTCCCACATGCCCTTCCCCTGGTCCCACACTCACAGAAGAGCCCTCCCGAGGTGATACAAGCAGCTCCGAGTCAGGAATGCTGTCAAACGGAGACAGGTTCTCAGAATCTGCATTGTCCAAGATCTCTGTCAGAGCTGTGAGCAGTGACACTTCATTCTGGTCCTCCAGAGATAACCTGCTCTGCTCCAGGAAAACAAGAATATCCCACCAATATCCCTAATGACCTACTGAGCCACTGAAAAGAAATGAATGTCAAGAGAATCAGTCTCCCAGGCTCAGTTCAGCTCAATTTGCAAGGGAGACATTTGAGTACCAGGAGGCATGGGTTCCAATCTAATTTACCACAACCCACCACCTCTCTAGTGTCAACAGAGACCTGTCAGAATTAAGTCTTAAACATGTTTCACATGCTCCCTCTACCCTCAAGTAAGATGCTCAGTAGACAACCCTTGGCTAGGCTGGAACTGGACTCCAAACAGGGATAAGAATCCTGTGGACATGTAAGTCCGGGGCCCAGGGCGGTAAAGTCCTTGGATGATAGTCCAAGCCTGCCGAGTCATCCTTACATGGGACGTAATCTGGCAGCCTGCAGCCCAACTCTCACCTAGAGACAAAAAACACACTTCGAGGACTCAGGTTAGGTATCCAGGAGCCATGGTTCTGGGAGAACAGAGCCGCTGAACCATAGCCTCCCATGCAAAGCTCCTGCCTAACGACCCCCAAGCCCGGCTCCAGCTCACCTCTCCAAGGCTCCCAAAATCCTCGATGAGGGAAATGAGGGAGGCATCCATGTAGCTCTGCATGGTCCCCAGCAGTGTCTCATCTTGCAGCATCAGTGCCTCCATCTCCAGGTCCTTGTCCTTCAGACAGGGACCCAGCCGAGACAGACTGACAAAGCCAGAATCATCTACCTCTTCATGCAGAAGCACCTGGGGTAGAAAGGGAGAAAGTCAAAAAGGCATAGTGAAGGCTACAGGACATGGGCCCTCTGGGACAGCTGATTGATATGCTCTGTAAACCAGGTGTCTAGCCCTCCATTAATGGCCCCAGACTTAGCAGAATATCCACCACAGCCAAACCTCTGGACCTGCTGGGCAGAGAAAAGTACAACCCATGAGCCAAAGCCCCAGCAAGAATGGCAGTGTTCAAGGACCTTCTGGGCAAAAAAAGTTTTGACTCCATCCAGAAACAATTGGAGTCATAAGAGATTATTAAACTGAGTAAAAACATCAAAAAAATCAAGATTGTTCAGAAGAGTTGTTTGCTGGCAGTGTGAAGGCAGAATTCTCACATGTGCTATACCACTCATTTTTCTGTCAATCACATCTTACCCTACCCCACACCATGACATTACTTACATCATTACTAAAACTAGATTCCAAGTTCCTTTGGGGCAAATAACCCTTCATATTCTATTAGCTTATATTCTTCTGGGCTCTTAGAAGGGTTTAAACTGTGCATATAGTTCCTAGTTATCCATGACACAGTTGTTCACACCTACTTCATGCTTTTATTCTGAAGGCCCTACAATATGCCACTCAACCTCTCAATGGTAGTCTCAAGAGAAAAAAGTCTCTTCCCTATCCCTAACAGGTGAGAGCAAAAGATGAGAAAGCTTGACTCTGTAGATGGAAAAGCCCCACCCCATCACTTCCCTGAGAACTAGAAAAGTCTTCAGCCTTGTTAGGCAGGGAGCCACCCGTCCAGGCCTGTCAAGCATGTGGGTGTGGGCAGGGCCAGAAGTGGCTGGAATGGGACTGGCAAGGCCAGAGGCCAGGGCCACAAGTATCTCCACTATAGGAAACAGATGATACAAAAGCCAGAGAGTAGGAACCAACACTGACAAGCCAGTCCCCCTGCCCCTTCTGCAGCAAAAGGAAACTCTGTACCTCTGCCAAGAGAGGAAAAAAAAAAAAAGCAACAGGTGTAACTACACCTCCACACCTACTTTCCTAACCAAGTTAAGGAGTTCTGATACCCAGGGAGAGGAAAGGCTAGATAGGGACACTTAAGGAGGCCAGGCCCAGAGATGAAGTGAAAGGTGGCAAAATTTAAGCACTAATTCCTTCCAGGCCTTCACAATCCTGTAATTATAACCAGCAGCTGAATAGCACCTGGCTCAGCAAACACTCCTGGGTGAGCAAGGAGGCTCAACTTGCCCTGCCACCTACCCAGCCCAGCCGCTGGGCAAGAATCTCAAGACAATACCCAGCTCTACGGACCACTCATCATCATTTCCATCAAGTACTGAAGCCCCAGTCAGACACCCTCATCTTCACATGACCTCACCCATCACTCACTCCCCAAAGAGCACAGCTCTCAGAGTACCAAGATCATCTAGCCCAGGCTACAACTGACCCAGCCACTACCATCTCTTAACTTCAACAACCTCCCAACTGGCTTTCCACATCCAGTCTTATCTCTGCACGATTCAAAATCAGCTACAAACTTTTAAAATTACAATCTGATCACTTCCCAAGACCCTTCCTAAATCCCTCCAATGACATCTTACTGCTCTTGGCTTTAGATTTCAATTCCTTAATATTGATTACAGGGCCCTCGTCTTCCTCACCAGATCCTTCCACTCTAGTGTGGCCCCTCTCACCACCCTGCCTGTCTATCTACACACCAGTCATACAGGTCTCTGCTCTCCAATAAGCCATGTTCTCTTCCACCTAATTATTCCCTCTAATGCAAGTGTCCCCCACCTACGCACACAGCTTTCAAATCTGATCTTAAAATGTCCTTTCCCAAACCCTGTAGAGTAGATTACTACTGCTGATTATACAATCCCAAATATGTTACACTTTCCTTTTGTCTCACTCATTATTTATTATGTTTAGCTTAATAACAACCTAAGATTGAATAGGACAGGTACCGTGTGTGGTTTACGGCAGCATCCCGAGTCTGAACATAATATTATCTCAGTAAATAGCTGCCTGGCTGACCTTTCTTGGGAGGGTGGGGGAGAGGGAAAGGACAATTTCTCCATGGGACCCTTTCCAACCCCAAATGACCACCCACCTTGGATTATAGCTGGATCATGGATCCTTCCTGCCTCTCCCCCAAAGGGTGGGCAGCACCAGTCCCACTAGATGTGACTTCTGAGAAAATGAGAGAAGAAAGGGTGGGTGGCTCCCAAGTGAGGGCCCCAGAAGCCATTCTCTCCTGGGCAAGGGCCTGGATTGGTTTGCCAGAACTGACTTTACCTGGCAGGCCTGACAAACTCCCACCTAAAGAACAAAAAAAAGGCTTTCAAGAACTCAGCTTAATTGCTTTAGAGAGATAACAGTTCAAACTAAGTCCTGCCCACCTCCACGCTGGGTGGGAACTTTTAAGAAGCCCTCTGCTGAGGAGTAAAAAGATAACTTTTTAAGAATTAAAGGCCAAGAAAAAAATAATCTGACAGAAAGAATTCTCCCATCCAATAAATGTTCAACTAGTGTTGAATAGTTCTCAAATCGCCTCCAACTTTTCCTATCCCCAGCAAAAATTCCAGAGATCCAGAGAGCCTTAAACACAGACCACCTCAATTTGTATGTCAGTTCACAAGAGTAGGCCTTAGCTGTCTCCTCGAAAAATGCTGGAGCAAAAGTGAGAGGAGAAAGGGCTTCCCCTTCCTTTCCTTAAGCTTGTCCCATGTACATGTTGACACTCCCTATTCTCCTCGAATCAAGAATGAGGCAGGACTGCAGGCAACCAAAACGCCAGTGCCCGTGACTCACAACCCACCCCAAGCCGGTCAGGCAGAAGCCACCAGAAGCTCATTCCACGGTCTTTCAATCTCAGCCCTCTACCCTAACCATCACTCTACGCCATCGGCAGGGAACAGGCTCCCCGCACATCTGGAAAGTCCTTCACCATCCGCTGTCTAATGGCGCTGTGGACCAAAGCAGGAGGGAAAAAAAAATCCTCCAAGGCTCTGTGCAAAGTTGACTCCAGCAGCCCCTACCTTCCTTCCCAGCCAGAGGCCCCCAGCCTCGCTGGAGATGGCGGGACCCACAGAGACACACCCAGTTCCCGGCAGTGCGGCTCTAGCGCAGATACGAGATGCCGGACAGCCTGGGGCGGGAGCCACGTGGACATCCCCTCCCCGCCCCCACGTGGACCCGCGGCCCCCCCTAACCCCGAGACCAACCCACGTGGGTGCCGGAGCCGCCTAGAGGGGGAAGGGAAGCAGACAAGTTGTCCCGGGGAAATCACTCCCCCCACCTCATGTGGCTCTGAAAAGGCACTACGGCGCGGGGGTAGGGGTATCCCCACGCGGCATCCTTAGAGGGGGGTCTTAGCCTTTGACTCCCAAGTCCGAATCCTTGACACCCCCCACCCCCCAGACATCATGGGCCATGTTTCCGACACCCGACTCTGCCCCTCCAGCGTTCTGGAGTAATGGCCATAGGGACCCTGCCTCTGCCCCGCGTCCCACCAGCAAACGGCCCAGGTCCACTCGGCCTAACTGGTATCCCACAGCCACCAGGCATCGACTCCGGAGCGCTTCCTCCCTTTCCTGTGGCGTCCACGTGTCACCGCCCGGCACACGCCGCTTTACTGGCAGTCGCGGGCCGCCAGCCAGTCTCTCACCTGCTCCCCGCCGCTCACAGTGCCCACAGTCCCATACGGCACTTGGCTCCGACTTCCCCTACTGCTGCCGCGGACTCCACCGCCAGGGTCTGGGCCAGGGCCCCCACTCGGAGGCGGCGCGACTCGGTCTCTACGTCCCCGGCGCGCCGCCATCTTGGCCCCCGAACATCCAGCGCAGCTCTGATAGCCGGCGCCGCCTCCGAGTCGCCTGCCTCGCCCTGCCGATTGTAAGGGAACTACAACTCCCAGAAGACAATGCAAGACTACGAATCCCAGAAGGCCGTACGGCGAGACCCACTTGCGCCCGGAAAGGGGCCACTGGCCTCGCGAGAGAACCTGGGAGTGGTAGTCGTTTTAAGCGCAGTGCTAGAGGCTTACTATGATGCTTATTTTTTTGCTGTGTGGAGGGACCCAGTTGGAGAGCGAGAAGTAATAAGGGGAGAGCTAACATTGACATATTTTATTTTCCAAATTTGTCCAGCTATCAGAACGCCGTCTTTAACGTATTACCTACTGCACTGTACATTCCTTTCACCTAAGCCAAGTGGGCCTGTGTTTTTAAACAGAACCCCCTAGTGGGCACCGGCACTCCAGACTCGAACCCTCACCTAATCTCATACTGCGGCACTACTGTGAGTTTAATCTCAAAACACTATATTCTCAGCGTCTATCTGGGCAGCTCGGAATCCAGGGTGGCGTCTATACCAAATTTATTATTTCCTGGTGATGTAGATCACCTTGCTGTCCTCCCCAAACAACAGATGTTCTGCTTTGTTTTTTCCGTCCAGAATATTTCAACCTCGAAATATCTTTCATGCCCTATTTTATCCAAGAAAGCCTTTTTGATCATCCCAGCCAACCGTGATCCATCTCTATTTCTACAGTCCATCGATATCTCTACTATTCACCCACTTGCCATTTAGAAGCTATTCATATTGGTTTCTTATTTTTAAAACTTTTTTACAAAATTTTAAAAGTCATGTAAAAAATGAAAAGTAAAAAATGTACTTGGCCTGCACATTCCAATTCTCTCCAGATTTAACCCTTGTCACCTTCAGTGTGTATCCATCCACACTTTTTCTATTAATATAAAAATGTATAGAGTTGCACATTGGTCTTTTTTGTTCTTCAAAAATAAGACTACTCCATATGTGTGGTTCTATAACTTGCTGTTTTTCATGTAACAATATGTTATTCAATTCATTAACCAAATATTTACTGAGATCTTCACGAGTACCAGTTCTATTATATGGCTATATCATTATTTAAATTATATTTATTTCTAGTTTTTCGCTATTATAAATTAAGTTACAGTGAACATTCCTGTACATATGTGCATGTGTCTTCACACTTTTGTACTCTCATTTCCTTGAAATGAGATTGCTGAGTTAAAGTATTATATATTTGAAATTTTGGTGGTAATGCCAAATTGCCCTTGAGAAAGGTTGCATCAATCTACATTCCCACAAAACGTTCACGAGGAGAGGACCTCTGTTATGGACTGACTTGTGCCCACCTGCACCCCCACACCAGACAAAATGTATATGTTAAAGGACTCCACCCCCAATATTACTGTATTTGGAGATAAAGCAATAAAGTAGTAAGATTAAATGACATCATAAAGGCAAGAGCCTAACCCAATAAGACTAGTGTCAGAAGAGGAAGAGACACCTACAACACAGGGAAAGCGATCTCACCAGAAACCAGTTCTGCCAGCACCTTGATCTTGGAATTTCAGCCTACAGAGCTGTGAGAAAATAAATTTCTGTTGTTTGAGCCACTTAGTTTGTGATATTCTGTTATAGCATCCTGGGTAGACTACTTCAACTGCCTTTAGTTAGTTTCATAACCTTTCAGGTATATTAGTTTTGTCTTTCAAATAAACTTTGAAAGTCACACATTCAGAAACCGAGTCTGTTCACAATTTATAAAATAGTTCTCAGAGGGCAACAATGAACTTTATTTCCAATAAACCTGGAAACAATTTGCCTATGAGAAATCAGTAAGAACCAATTCTTCCTCTGTGGAAGGACGGGCACAATTCTTCTGTGGAAGAAACATACTCTAAGAGATGCTTAGTAATGTTCATGATTTGGACACTAATTATGGTCATAATTATGATGATTAGGCTTTGGGAAGAAGATTAATGTTAAAGGAAGAAAATAATGCCATTTTTGTTTTGTTCAGCATCTGACAAAGCAATCTACTCACCTAAGTATGGTGTCTGCATGGAATCTACTCAAAAAGATAAAAATAATTCTTTGGGTGTCCAGTACCAGTGAGACATAGGTAGTGTCATGGCTACTAGTCTCCTTGGCAGGTGTATTCCTAAGGGCCATGAAGGAAAACCTTGATGCATAGGCCACCAAACATTGGAACTTCCAATCACGTGTCCTTGCCTGACTCCATGCTCACCAAAGGCTTCTCTGATTATAATAACTGACTTCATATATTATTTTCTATGGGGAGAAAGAGAACAAAATGCCCAGTTCACATGATCTGTATTTCTCAATATGAATTAGCAAATCAATATTCCAGTTTATTTATTGAGTGCCTACTATGTGCCAAGCACTGTTTTAGGCACTGGAGATGCAGTAAGGAAAAAACAGACCAAAAAACAAACAAACAAAAAATCCTCCCAAACAAAGCTCACGTTCTAGTGAGGAGACAATCTTCAAATAAATAAAGAGTAAAATAATTTCAGAGAGCCATAAGTGCTATCAGAAAATAAATGGGGTGGAAAGTGTAAAAAGTAAGAGGGAAAAAATGTACATGATGTGATCAGGTAAGGACTCTGGAGAGGAGGTATTCGAAGTAAGACCTGAATCACAAGGAAGACCTACCATTCAAATAACATTCTGTTGTAAGAACAGCCAGTGCATAGGCTCTGTAGTAGGAACATATTTGTGTGTTCAAAAGGAAGACCAGTTTAATAAAGAGTTCTAGAAAAGAGGGAAAGTAGTATCTAGATAATGTTTCATGTGTTTTTAATCTGCATGAGTCAGTCTCCTGAATCTGATGATTCACTGATCAAATTGAATCTCCAAACCTGCAACACTGAGGACTAGGCCTGGTGTGGCTGGGACCCCCTAAGGTGGCTCCCAATAATCTCTACGTCCTGATATTCTCACTCTTATGTCGGTCCCTCCCATATTATATACCAGGGTTGGTCTCTGTGACCAATAATATAAGGTAGAAGTGATGATATATCACTTCCAAGTTTAGGTTATTAAAAGACTGAGACTTTCAGCCTAGGTACTTGTTTCTTTCTGTCTGTCTGTCTGTCTCCCTCTCTCTCTGTCTCTCTCTCACTCTTATTCTAATATCTTGGTGGAAAAAGAAGACTCATCCTTGAAAGAGCAATGTCAATAAGAATTTGAGGAAGTTTCAGTGTAAGAGAAATGTGAGAAAAAAGAGAGAAGGCGAAGGTCAAGGTCAGGAGAGAGTTGAATGGGACAGGTTCTTGGGGCTAAAAGCAGCAGAAAGCTCACCTCCCCTGGAGTTAGCCTAACCAGTTGCTTCTGCTGTCTGCCTCTGTGGGATTTCTCTTCCCTTCTCATTTTCTTACCTCACCTCTTCTCGATACCTCCCACTTTTCTTCATTCCTTGTGTCTAGAGTCAATCTTGCACTAATGACTATTATTTAAAAATACTGGATGTCACTGAGTTGTTCACTTTAAAATGAATAATTTATGTCATGTGATTTCACCTCAAAAAAAAAAGTACTAGGTGCTAATATCCATCCATCCAAATCAGCTAAGGCTGCCATCCTCCAGGACATTGTCATTAAAGACCTAGGCTTGCTGCCTCCCTACCACACTCCAGGTCTACCTTCCAGGCATCTGTGACTATTCCCATCTTTGTCAGCACCACAATTCCTAGAGTTGTTCTAAAGATGTTCTCTCCTTCATCAGGTCTGGGCCATGTTAGCAGTAAGGCAGGGAAAAGAGCTTAATATTTAGTTGTGTGACCTTAGGTAAGTTATTTAACCTCCCTAGGCCTGGTTCTTCTAAGAACTTAAATAACTTAGTTTGATCACCCATTCAATAGTATGAAATGGTATTTCCTTAAAGGAAACTGGATCACTAGATCAGCTGGGGTGGGTTTGGGAGGGATATCTTCCCAGAGGAGATGAAGCTGGAACTGAGGTTTAACTGAGGCATTAACTAGTTACTAGGCAAAGAGGAAGAAGATTGTTTTACAAGTTTAAATTCATTAACCTCTTTAAACCTCAGTTTTCTTGTTTATTCGTTGGAAGTTAACAGCACCTTCCAAAGGTTGTCATGAAAAGTAAATGACATCTCAGGTGTGAAATACCTAACACAATGCCTGGCACATAGTATATGCTCAACAAATGCTGTTTTTTCTTCTTTGCCTTCCATATTCCCCATGTGTAATCTAGGAGAAGGAAATCTCAGATTCAGAGGAGGCAAAGTCCCCTACAGGGTGGGTTGTTAGCCCCTGTGTCCAACCAGGTAATTGGTACTCATCATGGAATCTGGCCAAGCTAGTCGTTTGGAATGAGTGGCCTTAGGCATAAGTGGTCACAGGATTGGGGGAAGGCAAATCCATGGGCAGTAGAGAGTAAAAGGGGTCAAGGCAGATAGTCCTTCTCCTCCACACTATCTCTAGTCCTCCAGCCAATCCAACCCACTCCTGACACTCTTGAAAAACAGATAACCTCAAAGAATGCAGAAAGGGGCTAATGTATATTGAGTCATGGCTGGCATTGGGCTAAGTGGGCATACAGTGTTTGATTGGATTCTTACCAAGTTGCAGGTACCAATTACAGAGGGTAAAGCTAGAGGGTAAAGCTCAGAGTGGGGAAGTCAGTTGTCTCAGGTCATTTGCTAGTGAGGGGCAGAGATGGAATTCAAATCTAGGTATCTAAAATTTCAGGCCAGGGTTCTGCAGCTTTTGATTCCTTTTACTCCCTCTAGCACTGACCTCTGCCTAGGGCAATGTGGGGAGTCGGTAAACAGGCAGGGGATGCTGTCAAGGAAATACTTGTATAAGCGTGTATGTCTTCAGTCAGGTCTGTTTGCAGTCCCTGACCCTCTCTCCCCGCATAGGAGTGAGGATATAAAAAGTTGAGGGTGGGGGAATCCACAGTGTGGCTGTGCTCACAACCCCCTCCCCCACTCTCTCCTTAGCACGTGGGAGGAGGTCCTAAGAAGGCTCTATTTTCAACCCCCGACTCCACACCGGCCCATACGATCCCTCGGCAAAAACTAAGATAGAGAGAAGGGAATCTTATAAACACTTAAGCCTCCAAATCTGTAACCCTCCCCCAGCCAGTCAAGCCAACTGAGCAGACCCTCGGGATGGAGTGAGGAACCATCACAATCAATCCTACTAAGTAACAAAGGGGAGGAGGACCCACTACCCACTCTAGGCCAGATGCCCTAAGTAGCGTACACCAGCCCAGGTTTGCAGAATCTACTCCTAGAGCCCACCCTGAAGCCTAAAGAAGCTAGCAGCTGGGGTCCCCCCAGAAGGGAGAGGGCCAACTCTCTTCCAGGAGGTTCCCTTCCCCTCCCCTCCATCGTCCTTGCTAATAGGTACATCCTGTTTATGAGGCAGCTAAGGCTGGGCTTGCTTTTGGGAAGGTATCGAGATGGAGTCCCCCACCCCTCCTGAGGCTGGGTTGGGGAGATCTTGAGGAGAGCTTGAAGGTTGGGAGGCT
>NW_006442207.1:12908330-12914656 GCF_000325575.1 Pteropus alecto
CCCCCCCCACAGCCCCTATGGGTGGGGGGCGGGCACTGAAGAAGTGCACTTGCAGTTCTCCCCAGTCTCCAGGCCCTCAAGAGAGAGCAGCTTCCAAGCGAGATTGGGCTGGGGTTGGGGGGGGCGGGCGGGAAGGAGAGGCCGAGACTGGTTGGAGAAAGGGGGAAGGGAAAAGAGTGTCTTGACTGATGAGTCAGAGTCTGCAAGGGGGAAAGATGCCTTGCGATTCTCTCCTCCCCAGTCCAACCTGGCGGTCATTCCACTGCCCACCTCCCCTCAGCAAAACGCAGATCCCAGGCCCTTAGGCGGGGGAGGGAGGGGACTCCACCTAATTAACCCTTTTAGCTCTAGTCTCAACTGATTTAGCAGGCAAGGGGGAGTCAGTTTAGGGAGGAGGCGAATCGAGGGGTTGCCACAAGAATTAGGCTAGTGCTTCTTTTCTCCACTCAAGCTGGGGGTGGAGGCGTGTAACTAGAAGCCTCCAGAGTAAGACTGGGGTCTCAGCACAGCATGGGTAGGGGGAGGGCAGTCCCCCTTCCCTCCCTAATAGCTGCCGGGGGGTGGAGAAAACATCTCACAGCCCACCCTGGCTCCGCCTCCCCCAGTCCTGGCTCCCGCTCCGGCTCAGCTACGCTCCCAACTCGGTGGCGCCCGGAGAGCGGACACTGAGTGTGAGACTTCGCCTCCTATCCCTCCCCTTCGCCCTCCCTCCGGGGTCTCTGCCTCCGTCTTTTTTAAAAGCTGCGTCACATGCATGCCGTTCCTTGAAGGCTCCCAGCCCCTCGCCGCCCGCCAGCCGTGCGGCGCACGCACGTCGTCTCTCGCTGCGCGCCCGCCCGGGTCACTTTGACACGGTTCTCTCCTCCCACTAGCAGGCAATTAGCATATTAATAAAGCTCGGCCCAGCCGGAGGAGCGCTGGAGAGCGGGCGCCTACGGGAGCGGGAGGGAGGAGAGCGAGAGGGAGAGGGGGGCAAGCGGCGGCAGCGTTGGCGGCGGGAGCGCACAGACACGCACACGCGCACACACGGACACACACTTGGGGGACGCACACCCGCGTGCACACACGCAGCGGCAGCTCGCCTTCCTTCCTGGCTTCCTTCCTGTCTGCTCCGCGCCTGACAGGCCCCTTCGCTGCAGCCAGGGCCCGCCCGCAGCGGTCGGAGGCTGGGCCGAGGCCGGACCAGACAGGCAGCGAGGGTGGCGGAGGCCGCGGGCGGCGGCGGCAGCTCATGCCCGGCCTGTCCCCGCGCGGGGCAGGCACTGTGACTCGGCTGGGCCCCCAGCGGCGGGCGATGTGAAGATGTCAGTGGGCTGTGCCTGTCCTGGTGAGTAGGGCGCGCGGCCGCCCGGCCCCTCCCTCCCTTCCCTTCCCTGCCGATCCGTCACCCCTTGTTTGGCGAGAACTTGTGTGGGGGGCTTCGATGGCATGGCGGAGGTCGGGGTCTGTGAGGAGTATGCGAGGCCTCAGTCTGGGGGAGGGTTTTCCACAACTGTGTAAATGCGCATCAACCTAGAGGCGCAGGGAGGGGTTGCTGGGGATAGCTGGTGTGTTTGTTTTTTTGGAGGGGGGGTGCTAATTGGGGAGAGGTTTGGGGGGCTGAAATTCCCAGAATTCCACGGTGTTAGCCAATCAGAAGTGAGTCTGGACTTTTGACCCCCCCCCTCAGGTCATCATAGAGTTGTGATTGGCTAGTTTGGGTTACCCCCCCTTCCCTGCTGCCTATTCCCTCTTATATTCTGTGACACCCCCCCTCCAAGCTGTTTTTGAGGACTGTGTTTGAGGGCAGAGATTCTTTGGGGCCCATCTTGCCCCCCTCTAAATTTTCCTGCCTGTTGCCAGGGAAGGTTGGCCCTCCTGAGGAACAGGAGGTACTCCTGGAGGGCGCAGATAATTGGGCCCTGGGGTCTGGTATCTGCCCTGGTGAGAAGGATAATGTGGCAGCCCCAGGCAAGCTAGGAACCAGAGTGATTTGTGAGAGTTAAGGTGAGGGGAGCAATGCTTGACCCCAAAGTGAGAATTTGAG
Source organism: Pteropus alecto (assembly GCF_000325575.1). Classification (NCBI taxonomy): domain Eukaryota; kingdom Metazoa; phylum Chordata; class Mammalia; order Chiroptera; family Pteropodidae; genus Pteropus; species Pteropus alecto. The sequence goes on from NW_006442207.1 coordinate 12,910,357, forward strand.
AGAGGACTTAGACTCAGATCCCTACCTCACCAAAACACATTTTGCTCTTGCCAGTCACAGCCTGGGTCTGAGTTCTTTCCTGGAGAGGGGAATGTTCTCTTTCTCACTGCCAGAAGGAAAGACAGAGGCGTGTGACTGGAAATGTAGTCTTCGGAGGACCTCAGAACACTATCTGCATCCCCAGGACTCCCCAGAACTCTAGGTTCTTGAATTATCTGCAGGACCTTTTCCTGTCGCAGGCTGTAGATAGCTTTCTTTTGGAAGTCAGGTGTCCCTGAATCTAGCCTGATTTGGATCCTTTGCCCCTCTAGATGCCCTGTTTTCTGGGAGGCCCATACCCCACAACTGCCCCCCCCCCCCAATCCCCAAGGGAAGCTACCAGTGAGGAAGCTTCCTTGAAAATCATGTGACCCAGGCCAGGCTGGGCTGGGCACACACTTAAAGTGCCTGCTGAGGCTAACGTTTAAGGGGCCTGGGCCTGGGGGAAGGACAAGTTGAGCTTGAGGATCCTGGAATATTTGGGTGTGGGAACCTCTGGCTCCTGCTGCAGAGGGTGGAGGAGAGGAGAAGAAAGAGCTTACTAAGCTGGAATGCTGCCTGGTCCCATCATTCCTCCTCCTACCAGCTTGGTGTGCATATTTGTGTGTGTATTTTCTTCTTTTTAATTGCCCCATGCTGGTTACCCTGTTTGAATCCATCCATGCTCTTGAGTCTACCCCATGGTCTTGATTCTCCATTGCCACACGTAAGCATTGCAGAAACTAAGGCTCTGGACAAGCTAGAGAGCCAAATCTTACATTTCGATTCTTAGTTCCTACAAATAGTGGGCAGGAGGTGAGTGTGGAAGGCTTGTCAGATTGGAGGTAGATGAGAGGTTGGCCTGGAAGTTGGGTCATTGGTGCCTGGGTCTAGTAGGAGAAGGGAGAAAGTTTTCCCCTCAGTCTGGGAGTAGCATGGGGACAGGAAGAAGACCCATGCACAGGAGTGTGCATGAGAGTGGACAACTTCAGTCAGTGCCCTTTTGTGTGTCTGGTGGCCTGGTTGGAGGAGAGGGGGCAAAAGATGGCTTACAGTGGGGAATCTTTTTTCCAAATGTGAAGAAGTCTCATGGTTTGATGCCATAGAGGATAGGTGGAGGTTAGACTTTAAGGAAAACCACATAGGGGAGGGGCTTGAGAGTGGCCTGGGGGTCGGGAATGGTAGGAGTTGGGGTAAAAGAGAGGACCAGGCTTGCATGGGTGGGTGGGAGCACATGGTTGAACACAAGGGCATCGCGGCAGTATGTACAGTCCAGACAGAAAGGATACTGCCCCCACCCCCCACCCCCAACCTGAGCAGCCCTAGGGTGAGGGCCCAGGCGCCCTGGCAAGCCGCTTGCCTGCTGCCTGCCTGCCTGTCTGAGTCTCTCCTTTGTGCTCTGCTGTCTCCCAGCTCCTCCTCCTCCTCCCCCAGCCCGGCAGAGACAGCACATGCCCCACACATGTGACTAAGGGAAGCCAGAGCACACGTAGACCCACATACATGCACACGCAGAAGGGAACACCACAAGATACACACACACACACACACACACACCCAGCTCCCATAGTGCTCCTGGGGTAGGGAATAGCTTCTGGGGCTTTGGTCAGGAACAGGGAGAACCTCTGCTAAGGGGTATCACCCCAGGCAGGGCAGGTTGCTGAGGGGGCCAGGGCCTGTCTGGGGCAGCATGTGGCTCAGAAGGGTTAAGACAGGGAGGAGTAGGGGGAGGGGAGGAGGCAGCAGTGCTGGCGGCTGGGAGCCAGGAGAGGAGGATGGCAGAGCGCCAGGCCAACGGGAGGCCGGGCACAGACAAAGGAAGGGGGGCAGGCACACTGGAGGCCTGGGTCAGGGAGCCCCAGGGGCCCGGGCAGGGGGGCAGTGCTCTACCTTATCCTGTGGGCTGGGGCAGGCTGCTGGCCTTCAGAGTCCCCACTTCCAGGAGGGGTGCTCTCCCTCTTCTCTCCCTCATCACCTTTGTCATTCTTTGCTGCTTCCTACTCCCTCCACCCCAATTTTAGAGACTTCTAATTCAGACCTGCTCTCTTTAGCTGGACCTCTTCTGCCCCTGTGCAAGTAGGGGAATTAAGTCAGAACTGAGAGAGGAGCAGACGTGCTACAGAAGGGGAACTAGGAGGGGGCCCGTTTTGAATGATATACCAGAGTCTTGGTATGTCTTGGTATTTAGAAGCCCTTCTTCCCGAAATTTGAGAAGAATGACTGGATAGGTTTCTGAGCTCTGAACTGGGGGCAGAAGCCAAAGCACTCACCTCTCTCCTTTCCCCTTGTAGACAGTCATTTGGGGCCTAGAATGGCCATTCCTTAGAGGGGGAAGGGAGTAGGAATGGCTGCAGTGCCCCAGGTCTGAGCTTGTATGAGTGGGGTTAGAAATTCAGGATTCCAGCCTCAGGCTCTCCTGTCTCACTGTAATTTTTTGAAGTTAGGATAATATTTGGCTCTGTGTGCTATAAGGATCTCTTGAGGTACTGCCTATGAATGCACTTTGGAAAGTTTAAAGGCAAGAAACAAATGACAGGAGTTGGCCTGTCAGTAGGGGTGGAGTGTGGTCATCCCAGAGCTGGGCTGTAAATTTCGGAGTCAGTGGGAATGTCTCAAGTCCTGGTATAGCCTGAATGTTGTAGGATCTGGCCGAATGTCATAGATTTTGATGTTTGTGAAAGCTGGGATGTATCATGGCCAGGCCACATTTCAGGAAAGATAGTTTATGGGGTCAGTCCTTGGGTAATAAATGGTCAGGGTGTGTATGTAATAGTCTGTCACATGTTCATGAGGTATCATGCAGTTTTGGTGTATATATTGGGATCAAGGGGCATGCATGTCACAGGTCCCAGTGTGTATGAAAGTCAGGGTCTGATATAGATTATATGTTGTGTGTGTATCTTGGATTTGGGTTTATTTAGGGTTTCAGGTGTATCACAGGTTGAAGTGTGTATCAGGTACTAATTTATGTGAAAGAGATGTGTTATTTATGTGTAAAGGTTGTTCATAGAGCCAAGTGTAATATTATTACTGCACAATCAACTGGTGTGTATGTCGTGAGAAATCCTGTTGTGGAGCAATGTGTGAATATGGTGGGGAGGTGGCAAGGAATAGGGAGCAGAGACACAACCTGCAATGATGTAGGTCATACACTGACCTGACCAGTGTGTGTGTGTGTTTCTTTTTTCCTATCTGTCCAGGTAGTAGGGCCTGGACCATTACCCAAGTTTTAGAAACACCCCGTCTTTTGGGACTCTCCCCTTGCATTGGAAAACAGGCCCTACCCTACCCCATGACCTGGGGTTGGGGGGAAGATTCAACAGCAGATCAGTCCCCTTCTGGGGATGCTTGGTTGGGCAAATTTGCCTTCCCTGACTGACAGCACCTCTTTTCCCCTGCACCCACATGTCTGGTGGTGGGGGTGGGGGGCTTCCTGCTAAGGCAGATCTCTATCAGGGCTTGGAACTTAGTTGGGTTGGGGGCAGGGAGCCTAGAGTTTCTCCTCCCTCCAATCAGTGTTTAAAGGCTGAAGTCAGAGTGTGTCTCTGTCAAAAATACCCCTCACCCCCACCCTCCCCCCAGCGGCTTTGGGATTTCACCAGGGGCTTTGGGAATTTCACCAGGAGCAGAAGCCCAGGCTGGCAGCCCAAACCAGTCTGAAACGGAGAGATCACAGGAGAGAAGAAGAGAGATTTGGGAGATTTGGGAGGCGGTTTGAAAATACTGGGAGTCTCCAGAGGAGAGCACCCTCTTCTGTCCCTGCCTGTGGCTTTGGCTACCCTGCTTACTCCTGAGCACCGCCAGGGGCTGGTAGGGGTGCATTCCAGTTCCTGGCCCCCACAGGCCTCCTCTCCATCCAGGTCTCTCCAGGCCTAGTCTGTTCTGTCTCCATCTCTCCATTCCCAGTCTCTGTCTCTCTTTTGTTTTTCTCAGCAGTCCTCCCTGCCTGCCTCCCTCTCTCCCTCCCTCCTTCCCTCTTCCTCTTGCCTCTCAGGGAGGGGGCGGGGCCGGTGGGGGCAGCTCCACCCTCTGCCCGCCCTGGGGCCTCATTCTGAGTGAGCGGGGAGGGAGGGAGAGAAAGGGAGAAAAGGCAGAGAGCCGGCGGGCGCTGCGTGTGTCTGTGCGTGTGCGAGTGTGAGTGAGTGTGAGTGCCGGGCCCTGCCTCGCCTGGTTCCCCGGCTGAGGGGCCTGGTGGCCTGGGGAGGGCGGGCGGGCTGCTTGGAGGCAGAGGCAGTGAGAGGCGGCGGCGGGGCGAGCCGAGGAGGAGGAGGAGGAGGAGAGA
>NW_006442207.1:12915001-12920432 GCF_000325575.1 Pteropus alecto
TGTAACTTTCCCCGGGGCTGTGGCCGCCGCGGGGCTGGCCGAGGCTGTGCGTGCGAGTCTTTGTGCGGCCCGCTGAGTGGAGCTCCCAGCCAGGCCTGCCTGTCCCACTCGGGACATGAGCAGCTGAAGTTGGCCCCCCATCAGTCCTCACCCTTGCCAGGGCCCCGCTGGGCTTGCAGCCGCTCCCCGCACCTTTCCTGGCCCCCTCAGTTCTCCCAGGTAAGTCTGCGTACCCTGCAAGCCTGTAAGGGATGGGTGGAAGGTCCTGGGTCTGGCCCAGGCCTGATATACTGGCTTGGGGGAGAGGTGCCCCATCTCAGGGAGGCCAGGACTCCCAGGCCTGCTGACCTCTGGTCAAACCCCAAAGGGAGGGGGCCTGCCCTCTGGTCAGGCTGGTTACCATGGAAATGCCCAGCCGGAGGTTCCCCCCTCAGCCCTAGGATGCAGATTCTATCCTGAGAAAACTTTCCAGTTCGAGAGTCTTCCTCTCTCCTCCTGGTTCCTAAGGGCTTTTAGACTGCTAGAAGTGGAAGTGGGGGCTATGTTTGACCTCAAGGCTGGATGACACATACCCTTCACTCCCACCCCCACCCTGCTCCTTCTACCCCTGCTGCTGGGGACAGGCGGCAACAGAGACAGATGGTCTGGGTGATTTTCCCTCCCCTTCTCTTCTCACTCCCAGGCCCTTGTGCTGGGACTACTGGGAGTTGCTATGGCTCTGGAGAGATGCTGAGTTTGTTAGTGTCCATTCACTGGAGATGTAAATAGAGGCCCCAGAGCTTTGGACTTTAGCTCCTCCGAACTGTTACCCAGCCCCTGTCACTTCACTAGTAAGAGAAATTGAATCTCTGAAACTTTTTTAGAATTAGAGGAACCCAGGTATACTGCCTCCCTTTTTAGGGTCTTGAGCTGACACATTTTTTCAAGTGGCCCTGAAACTGAGGGGCAAGGGCAGTGATACTTTTGGGGAAAGGATGACCTAGTTAGGGGATGAGGGCCAGGTCCAATCATCTGGACTCTTGCGTTCATTGCCCGGGCCTGGCCTGTGGTGGGCTGTGTAAGCTTGGCCTCCTACGTGGCCTTGGTCTATCTGTGGAGTGGGGAGTCGTGAGGGCAGATGGGAGTCTCTTTCTTGAGGTTCCTCAGTCCAGACTGACATCTGAAGACTGTGTGTGCTGTGCTGGGAGCATGTGAACGTGGCCCATGAGAGCTCATGCATGGAGCAAGGCTCTGTTGCCGGCACCCTGATCCTGCCTAGGGCTGCTAGGTTCCAGCCCTTGGTAGGCATGTTGGGGCGAGCTGAGGATAGAAGCTTGCTAGGCAGGATGAGGCGCACGCATGTGCAGGCACACACAGGCTCTGACTCTTGGCACCTTCAAGGCACTGTGTAGTGAAGTCCCTCCTGGGACCCTCCTTTTGCCCATATTTTGAGGAGGGGGCCCTGGGGAGAGAATTAAATGACACACATTGGCACAGGATCTTCTTTGTCTCTTTTCCCCAAGGAACAAAATATTTTGTATCTAAATTGGGGAGGGGGCTCAGAAACAGCCAATACAGCTTCTCTTCCAAATGCTATCAAGTTTGGGGAGTGTGAGGAAGCAACTATGACTGGGGTCAGGACTTTTGGAGTGGTGCCTTGGTTTCCCCTCAAGAGGAAAAGAGCATTGTAGGGGTACCTGGCTCATACCCAACTATGAATATAATACTTTTTCCAGTCAGGAAATAGTTTACCAGAATTGTGTGCTTCTGGGTGAGGTGGAGAGGGGGGACACATGTGCACATGTACAGATACACACAAACAGAGACCCTCGTCTAGTTACCACTTACCTCCTAGACTGAGCCCCCCAGAACCTAGGCTTGCTCCTTCCCAGCCTTCTTCTTTCCCATTTGTAAGTAGAATGGGATCTAGTAGAGGTCCCTCTACCTCCCTCCCCCACTGCAAGTCTCAGAAGACAAAATGGGCTGAGACTTTGGGTTTCTGGTTTGGAGACAATACTCGAGCAGTGGTGGGTGTGGGGGAGGGGGCTGGGCTGATAAGGGAGTGCCGTTGGTGGGGGAGGCAGAAGGCCCAACTGGTTATCTGGTGGGCGGCACCCAGCAGACACCCACCCCCTTTTATCTTTCTATCCCCTGCCCTCCTGAGACCCTGGGGTTGGAGGAGGGGCACGGAGTTGGCAAAATCTCCCTTTTTTCTGTCCCGACTTGGTCTCCAGAGGGCAATAGAAGGGTAGAAATAACTACAGGCTTTGGAAATCAGAAGATTGGGGCTCAAGTTCTCGCTTTGTGATCTTGCCAAGTCCCCTTGAGCTTTCAGTTGCCTTATCTGTAAAATGGGAATGTTACATTTGACCCTGCTACCTCACATAGTGGTTGTGATCATTGAACAAAACGATGTAGATAAAAGGGGGTTTATCAAAATTAGATTCTAATGTTTGGATGTTTATTCTATGATATTGACATTTCTTCTCAGCTTCCATTCTATCATCCAGGGTTCAGCCACATGAAGAAATAGGTTCTTGGATATTGGAGCTGGGTACTTCTAGTTCCTTAGTAAAAGAAGATTGGAGCCAGATTTAGAAGCAGAGATAGATGCTCCCTAGGGTAGTTCCCCTCCCCTGGTCCACTCCGGGGGCTCCAGAAGACTAGTCCTTATCTAGCACAATCTAGCAAACTTCCAGGAGAGCTGCCAGGAGGGACTCAGGGCATCTCTTCTTCCTTTCCCTTGTAGGTTGTTCCTCAAAGTCATTCAAGCTGTACTCACCGAAAGAGCCCCCGAACGGCAACGCCTTCCCCCCTTTCCATCCCGGCACCATGCTAGATCGGGATGTGGGGTGAGTCTCTTATTAACTGCTGATGCCTTCTCCAGAAGGGATCCTGCCTAAAAAGGGAGGGCGTGACACCCCCCTTCAATAATTCCTATCTTCCATACCTATTCTCATAGCCTCTTCCCTTATACAGCCCAACTCCCATGTACCCGCCTACATACCTGGAGCCTGGGATTGGGTAAGTGGAGTTCAGTGGTGAGGGACGTGCTTTCCATTACATGAGTGAAGGCAGAGGTGGTGGCGGTGGGGAGGCTCTGCTCCTTCTGACCTCCCTTCTTCACTTATCCCAGGAGGCACACACCATATGGCAACCAAACTGACTACAGAATATTTGAGCTTAACAAACGGCTTCAAAACTGGACAGAGGTATGGCTAAGGGGAGGGGGCTTTGGGCAGAGGACCATCTGGGTACCCCTGTGGGATGTCTTCTGTCATTCACACAAACACCCCTCCATGTGCTCCTTAGGAGTGTGACAATCTCTGGTGGGACGCTTTCACAACTGAGTTCTTTGAGGATGACGCCATGTTAACCATCACTTTCTGCCTGGAGGATGGACCAAAGAGATACAGTGAGTGGCCTCTGTTGTGAGGGTGTATATCTCCTGTGTCCTTCTAAGGTCTAGGAGTAGGTATTTGTCTCAGGGTATTCATTTTGGCAGGGGTGGCATCTGCCTGACCTCTTTTGAGGTCCTTATGTTCTGAAGGGTTTGTCCCATCTCTACAGCCATCGGCCGGACCTTGATTCCACGCTACTTCCGCAGCATCTTTGAAGGGGGTGCTACGGAGCTATACTATGTGCTTAAGCACCCCAAGGAGGCATTCCACAGCAACTTTGTGTCCCTTGATTGTGACCAAGGCAGCATGGTGACCCAGCACGGCAAACCCATGTTCACCCAGGTCAGCAACCCAGCTGGATGTGGAACACTGAAGCATCTGAGTTTGATTCCCTTCTTCTTTCTCAAAAATATACTCAGCTGTCTCCCAGGGAGACATAATGGGAAGTGGCCAGATAAGATGGCGGGGAAGGCATGTTGCAGCATTCAGCAGACATTCACTGAGCTTATGCATGACAGTATTCTGGGCCACGGGTACATATACCACTTAATAAGTGCCTGCCCTCATCAAGCTTATAGCAGATGAATGTATCACCAGCTACATGGGGAAGAGGACAGGATCAGTTAAGCATTTCTACTGTGCATGTGTAAGGGCCAGGGCTGTGACGGGTATATAAGGGAATGTTCTGTGTCAGCTATACATCCAGATTTAGGTGCAGGTGGCAGAACTGTGTGCAGTAGGAGAGTTGGGAGCAAATGGGAAAATAGGTATAATTTCAGGTATGGGGGAAGGGGCAAAGCTGTGACAGGTTTGTCTCCAGGTGTGTGTGGAGGGCCGGTTATATCTGGAGTTCATGTTTGATGACATGATGCGGATAAAGACTTGGCACTTCAGCATCCGGCAGCACCGTGAGCTCATCCCCCGCAGCATCCTTGCCATGCATGTGAGTGTGGGCTGGACCCAAGATACAGGGGGGGAGGGCAGGCAGTGGGAAGGGCAGAACAAAGTCTGCCATTTCCTGACAGTGACCTTAGAAAGAAGATTAGAATTTCTCCACCTGAAAAATGGATTTAATAATAACCCTCTCAGGAGTATCATATGGCTCAGATGATAGGGCAGGTGAGCAGGTACAACACAGGTACTAAGATTCTTATCTTTTTCCCCATCTTTCTAGGCCCAGGACCCCCAGATGTTAGACCAGCTCTCCAAAAACATCACCCGGTGTGGGCTGTCCAATTCCACTCTCAACTACCTCCGAGTGAGTCTGATCACCCAGTCTCTACGCCATTCCATTTGGTCTCGGCTCCATGTCTCCCCTGTCAAGCTTACTCCTGGTCTCCCTGCAGCTTTGTGTGATACTGGAGCCCATGCAGGAGCTCATGTCCCGCCACAAGACCTATAGCCTCAGCCCTCGTGACTGCCTCAAGACCTGCCTTTTCCAGAAGTGGCAGCGCATGGTAGCGCCCCCTGGTGAGTGCCTTGTGCCTGTATCTGCTCTTACGAGGATCTGATGCCACCTCCAGGGGCTGTATTTCTGATCTCCTCTTGAGGTCCTTTCTTGACTCTTGGGTCTGCAAGAATGGGATCAGAGTAGGCTCAGGCTCCTTAGGAGCCAGAATGGGGAATCAGGCCCAGGGCACTGTCCCACCGGGGTCTCCTTTCTCTGGCACAGCGGAGCCCGCCCGACAGCAGCCCAGCAAACGGCGGAAACGGAAGATGTCAGGGGGCAGCACCATGAGCTCGGGAGGCGGCAACACTAACAACAGCAACAGCAAGAAGAAAAGCCCAGCCAGCACCTTCGCCCTCTCCAGCCAGGTACCTGTAAGCATCTCGGCTTTCTTCTCTCTTCTGGGCTGCCCCACTGCTGACTCCTGACCCTTGACCCTGTCCCAGCATGAGCTCACTAGCAGACATAGAAGCTGAGACAGTTTTTCACAGTATACTCTGTCAGCATGGGCTGACTCCTGTCACTGATGAGAGAGTCTTTATTAGTCACATGCATGGTTGTGATCACATAGACTCAGACATAGCAACATAGGTTTAAAGGGAAA
>NW_006442207.1:12920503-12934981 GCF_000325575.1 Pteropus alecto
AAAGAGTCATCATGAAAACATACGAACATTCAGGACAGACAGTTTTGGGGCACACAGACCATCAGAGACATACACACACACTGATAGGACATGCAGCTTCAAATGTGTGTGAATCTAGAACACAAGCATATGCACACACTTCCCCCACTGATGTTTTTGATCTGCTCCCTTTTACATGTGGACAGAAGTTTAGGGGCCCCCTAAAATTTTGGGGAGACCAAGTAGGGAGCTAGGGGAATAGATTGACTTCTCCCAGAATCTAGTGGATGTGAGTCAAAAGTTGTGATACTCTGCAGTCCTTCGGTGGGAAGGATTTCAGGGGCCGAAGGTGTCAGAGGAGTTGATGTTTTAAATTGGGGTGTGAGAAGGGGGTGGGGGTGTTGAGTTTCCAGGGTGGGTGTTGGGGCTTTGGGGGTATCTGCCGCCCTGGGCCGGGCGAGCCCCTGCCCCGATTATGTTTGGGGACCTCCGCCACTCTCAGGATGTGATGGTGGTGGGGGAGCCCACCCTGATGGGCGGGGAGTTCGGGGACGAGGACGAGAGACTCATCACCCGGCTGGAGAACACCCAGTTTGACGCGGCCAACGGCATTGACGACGAGGACAGCTTTAACAACTCCCCTGCCCTGGGCGCCAACAGCCCCTGGAACAGCAAGCCTCCATCCAGCCAAGAAAGCAAATCGGAGAACCCCACATCACAGGCCTCCCAGTAAAGGCCTCTCCAGGGCCACCCAGTGCTCTGCCTGCCTGCCCCACCCCTTGCAGCCCCAAGGAGCAGAAGACGGAATGAAGAGACTGAGCATCTAAAATGGGCAGCCTCCATCCACCCACTTCAGGGAGGAACTGGACTCGCTGGGGGCAGGTGCCAAGATTTGCCCCCCAGTGGCCCTGGGCTGGGCCTAGCCTCTGCAGAGCCTTTTGGTGGAAGGGGGTACTCATGTGGATGCCTATGTGGACCCTGGGCCTCTGAGAAATGTCCTGACCCCTGTCCCCCCAGGGCATTTGCCTCCATCCTCATTTCAGGTTCTCGGTTCCCTATTCTCCTAACTCCACCCCCTTCAAGCCTGGGTTGCCTATACCCACAGCCCTTAGGGACTTAAAGTTATGGGGCTTCGTTGAGTGCCCCATCCCCTAGGTGGCTGGTAGTAGAGGGGTAAGGCTCTGGGCTCCTCCCTTCTGCCACCTATTCCAGCTTCAAGTTTTTTAAAAAATAACATTATTAAAAATGTAAGTTTAAAAAAAGGTCACTCATGTCCCCCCTCTTCCCCTTATTAAAAGTCCAGGTACCTCCCTACACCTGGCAGATGGGGGCTTAGGGCCCAGGTGGAGGTGAGCATTTGGGTAGGGTAGGGGGGATATGCATTACCGTTTTATACAGTTTGAGAGCTTCAGACCAAGGAGACACTTTGCCATCTCTTTTCCCTTTTCTTCTGAGGTGACTGGAATTAGGGAAGGCATGCCATGGCATAGGGGGCCGTTGATGGCCTCACTTTTGTGACAGCCCCCAGCTATTGTCTCTGTCTCCCCATCCTCCAGGACTCTGGCCTGCCCTCTTAGTGCTTGTGACTCCCTCAATCCCAGCCCCCAACCCCCTCCCCCCATGGTGTGTATATTCTTTACAAGTCCTCCACTAGAGCAGCTGTCTTGGATGGGGGGAGGGGAAGGCTCCCTCTCTTAGGGAGTGTGGAGGGAAGGGAGCTGCCTTGTTTGTCACTGTGTTTTTTGTTTTGTCTCAGTTGGGCAGGCATGGGTTGGGGGAGGGGTTCATTCACTCACTTCAGTACTCTCTTCCCCAAGCCCCTCAAATTGCATATCTAGTCCCCTGCCCTCCACAGAGGAGAAAGAGCCACTGAGATAGGTATCCCAGCTCTACGATCACCAGGGAGCAGTTGGCCTCTGTCCCCTAGCTGAAGTGGAGGGTCTTCATCTCCCAATATACCTTCCAGTCCCCTTCCTCATAGAAGGAAGGGTGAGGCAGCCAGCAGCCTCGGCTATATTTCAGTTGGACATGTGGAGGTCCCTGGCCCAGGGTGAGGCCAAGAGCAAGATCCCATGAGTCTGGGTTCTCCTCTGGCTTCTCTGCTTTTTCCCATGGCCAGTTCCAGAAGTGTTAGTACCACCTCTCTTCCCACTCTTCCTTTTGGATTCTGGGGTCCCCACACCCTATTTCCTCTACTACAGCTGCCACTGTTGGAAGGGTATTATGTCAGGAACTGAGGGAAAGGGTAGGGAAGATGGATGTCCCACCCCAACTGCAATGCCTTTTTTTTTTTTTTTTTTTTTTTGTGTCCCCCCCCTTGCAATTCCTTTTTTTTTTTTTTTTTTTTTTTTTGGCCATTTGAGTCCTGTATGGTACCAATCAATAAAGAGACTTTTTGGTTTGACTGTGTCTTGGTTGGTCATTGGTGCCAAATAATGACACCGCCCAAGGCAATATTTCCCCCCTTCTTCCTGTAGTCCTAAGACCAGTTATTGGGGAGGAGCTATTAATTGGACTTGTGGATTTCACTCCCATCTCACATTTCCTCTTGTTCTTCTGGTATTATTCCTTGTGTCCCAGCCTGGCCCATCTCCCTCAAAAGTTGACTTCCTGGTCCCCACCCACCCCACCCCAGACTGTTGTTCCTCACTGCCATCCTGAGGCTGGATTCCTGGGATAGATAGGCTTGTATGGGTGGGGAAAGGGGACCTTGCCTAGGAGGGGGCTTGGATTAATGGAGCTTTGGGTGGTTAGAATGTCTGGGAGGGCTCAGCCAGTGAGATTCCCACCCCTAACCCAGGGAGGCCAACCAGCCCAGCAGAGATCTCTGAAAGAGCCCTGGTATTAGGTTCCTGGGTGGGGAAGTCAGAGAGTATAGGGATTGTTTGTCTACTCGCTGACTGGGTGGAAACACGGAGGAAGGAGGAGGCCTAAGCACTGTTGCTAGGGGGCAGCCTGAAGCTCCACAGAAAGATGGAAGGAAGAATAGGGCAGTTTTCCAGGTAGTTACTCCCCCCAAGTCCCCTCCCCGCCACCATTAAAGAAGATTGGCAAGACAGGCCCTGTTGTGGATTGGGTATGGGGTTTTAGCACCTACAAAGCCCCCTACCCAGTCTCCCTCATATTTATCCCAGGCAGGGGAATCCGAGCCCTCAGACTTATTCCCCCACTAAGGTCTCTCTGGATGTGAATTAAGGCCTCGTGGACCTGAGCCTCTACCCTCACCTCCCAACTGGTGGAAGAAACCAGAGGATAGCACTGCATGGACCACCCTGCCCTGTCTCCAATTCACACAGTGACCTTTCCCTGCCCTGCTGCCAGCCCTATTCATTGCCCTAGCGCCTCAAGACCCCAAGGCCTGCATTTGTGCGTGCATACACTCACACACACACACACCATTCCTCTGCAGACCTGACCCGATGACTACCACCAACTCACTCTGGGAGTGCTAGGTAATACTTACCTGCAGTGCGTTTGTGTCTGGCACTAGGTGTACATCTGGCCTTTTCTCTTGATTGGCCAGCATATGTTATGTATGTGACTGCTGAGCTGAGAGAGGGCTTGGATATGTGTATATAAGGGAGCATATACATGTATGGATATGTATGTGGGCTAGTGTATGCATTTGTTTATGGTGTGTGTCTTGGTGAATTCATTCAGCTAATATTCATTGAGCTCTCTCCAGGTGCCAGGCCCAGCTCTAGGTGCTAGGGATACAGTGCTGAACAAGGCTGAGAAGTCATGACTTCTGAGTGTGAGTGGGAAGCTACAAATACAGAAATGAGGGTGTATTGTGGAATGCATGGGTTGGCAGTACGATTATGTTGGGTTTCAGGGTCACTGGGGCAGCAGTTGTGTGACTGGGCATTTGCAGATTCACATGGTGTGTGCGTGCGTGTGTGTGTGTGTGTGTGTGTTTTGGAGGAGGTGGGGGTCAAGAAAAGAGGTAAATTGCCAGGCTTGGACTCTGCCCTGCTTGGGGAGGGAGTGCGCTAGAGAGACAGGGGGACCCACTTTTTGAATTCAGGAAACATAGTGGCTAGAGACTTTCTCTGGAGCCCTAGATCTGGCTCCTCCCTGTTCGCCCCAGCATCCCCTCTGGGGAAGGTCTTTGGTCAGGAGAAATTGCTGAGGTGAGGGAAGGGAGAAACCCTTTAAGTTCCTTATGCCCTCTGTTTCCACATGCAGGTGAGGTCCCAGTCCAAAGTCCCAACACAATACTGAGATTTGTTTCTGCTCAACTGTGCCCCTGCCAGGCGCCACTGCAGAGGCACAGCACCTAAACCCCCCAGAACCCCAAAACAGCCTGGACCCAGCTCCTTTTTTAGGACTACTTGTCGAGTCCAGCACAACCTTCAGCTCCTTTTATACCCTTAGCCCACTCTAGCCTAATCTCTAACCCTTTTCCCCAAAGGTAAGACTCTAGCCTAGCCAGCCTGACCCAGTTCAATCTGACCTCAAGCTCCATCTCCTGAAGTGAAAAGTTCTAAGCTATCCCCTCCTAGAGCCTCCTCCCAACCCCTTTTTTTCAAAAAGTAGGGCCTTGGGGATTGGTAGATAGACTAGTTATCTACCCTGTGGGCCCAGTCAAATTCTGTCTTGGGATAAACTGCTGCTGAGACTCCCCACCCCGACCTTGAGTTCTTCAATGAAGCAGAACAGGAAATGGGTGGGAGACTACACATTCTGCAGTTCTTACCCTGGGGAGTAGGGGAAGCTGAATGCAATGGAAGCTGACCCACATCTCTGCGTCCCTACCTCAGCCTTGGGAAGGAGCTATTTTCTCACCAGTTCCAGGACCCTTTTCCTGAAGTAGCTAAACCCTGGATTCCATCCCTCCTGCTGCCCCACCTCTGTATCACTAGCTCAGCTCTCCAGGAAGAGAATCTAGAGATAGTTCCAACAGAAAAGTCCCAGAGAGGGTTGGGGGATAAGAATCTTTTCCCCATTGCCCCCAAACAAGTAAGGCTACCTGGAGGAGGTAGGCATAATTCTCTCCCTTTTTCTTAATGGATGTCAGGTGCACAGAATTAGTTGAATCATAACCTTGGTTCACACATTCTTCATTGTTTCATGCACAAGACACATTTATTTATTTATAATACTGTCGTAAGAAAACACCGTGAAAGCTAGGACCTTAGCAATAACAAGTCTATCAATGGTCCGTTCCCACTCCATCCTCTCCCAAAGTATCCATCATTCTTTTTTCATTTTTATGTATTTATCTTAGCTATATGTATTCCTAAAAACATTTTTTTAATTTTAAGGTTTGTTTTTTTTTTAATTAGAACAGTGAACAAGACAATATAGTACATACAGCTGGGCAGGGAAACAGTAAACAAATAGTCACATACATATATAATTACAATTTATAATACAACTGAATAGTCCAGGATAAATAAAGGGAGACCTAATTTAAAATGATGTGTTAAGGAAGGCCTCCCTGAGGGGATGATGTATCAGCTGAGACTTGAAGAATAAGGAGGACTTAGCCAGGTAGAGCGTGGGGAAGAGGATTTCAGGTAGAAGAAACAGGTCCTCATGCTGGGAAGTGCTTGGCAGCTTGGAAGAATAGAATACCAGTAGATTCTGAGCCTAGTAATCAAAGGGAAATGGTGGCAGGAAAGAGGCTGAGGCAATGCCATAGTGTTGAAGGTGATGATGATGATGTTGGTGATGATGATGATGATGATGATAGCAGTTAACATTCATTCTACACCAGGTATTGTGAGAAATCCTTTCTATCAGTCATCTCATTAAAAGCTGACCACAACTCTGTGATGTGAGTACTCTTATTATCTCCCGTTAACAGGAGAACACTAAAAGCCAGAAATGGGGAAACTAAGGGCCAGAGAGGCCAACCAACTTGCCCAAGGTCACAGAGTCGGCAAGGATTTTGAATTCCATCCAAACATAATGGCTGTCACTGAAGGGTCTAAGGCAGGTCATAATTAAGACCTGGTCCCTCCCCCTGAGTAAAAAGTACATACCAGGAAATGGAAATAGGATTAAAATGGGCAAAGTGCTATAGATCCATAGGGAGAGAAATTAGTTTTGACCAAAGAGATCTGGGAAGGCTTCTTGCTGAAATTGGTTGTGATCGTTGAAGGGAGGTGTAGATAAATGGGTAAAAGACAATTGTTTTCAAGATTCATCCATGTTATTGTATGTACCAGTATTTAATTTCTTTTTATTTCCAAATAATATTTCATTGTAGGGATATACTACATTTTATTTATCCATTTATCAGTTTATGGACATTTGAGTTTCCACTTTTTGGCTGCTATGAACATTCATTCATGTACACATGTTTGTAGAGACACATATTTTGATTTCTCATGGCTATATACTTAGGAATGGAATTGCTGGGTCATATGGTAACTCCATGTTTAATCTTTTGAGCAACTACCAAACTGTATCCAAAGTGGCTGTACCGTTTTGCATTTCTCTATATCCTCCCCAACAGTTGTTATTATCTGTCTTATTATAGCCATCCTGGAGTGTGGGGAGTGGTATCTCATTGTGGTTTTGATTTGCATTTCCCTGAAGACTAATAATGTTGAGCATTTTTTCATGTGCTTATTGGATACTTGTATATTTTCTCTGGAGAAATGTCTATTCAGATCCTTTGTCCATTTTTAAATTCAGTCGTCTTTTTTATTATTGAGTTTTAATAGTTATTTATATATTCTAGATACCAGTGTTTTACCAGATATATGATTTGCAAATATTTTCTCTCATTCTGTGGGTTGTCTTTTCATTTTTTTGAAGGTGTCTTTTGGAGCACCAAAGTTTTAAGCTTTCATCAAATTCAAATTGTCTGTTTTTTCTTTTATCACTTGTGCTTTTGGTGTGCTTGGTAAGCTTTGTATTGAAGCATAACATGCAGAAAAGTACACATATGATAAATATACAACTTGACTAATTTCCTAAAACTGAGCACACTCTGTAACCAGTGCTGAAATCAAGAAGTAGAACATTATCTGCACTCCAGAAGTCTTCCTCATGACCCTTCCCAATCACTTTTTTCCTTCCAAGATAACTACTGTCCTGATTTTTAACTTCATGATTAGTTTCGCCTGTTTCTGATGTATGTAAACAGGATCATACCAAAGAGGTAAAGATTTTCAGTGATTCTACCTGATGCTGGAAGGATATGAAGAGACTAGAATTTTGTACCCTTTGAGAAAACTAATGTCTCAGAAAAGCAACTTATATTAATGTGCACAAGAGAAATTCCATTTCTGGGAATCATAGCTTTACTCATAATACAGAAAGTTTGGAAACACCTTAAAGTTATAGATAAGAGAAAAGCTTGGTTAACTATGTGACATCCTGACAATAGAATGCTACATAGCCATCAAAATAATGTTTACTAAGAGGTTAAAAAATGTGAAAAAAAACACTTATGATAAACGTTAACTGAAAAAGAAGGATAAAAAAATACACAAAGTGACTACAATTATGTAAAGGAGCCTACTCATGGGAAAAAAATACACGGGAAGAAAATACAATATTGGTGGTAAGATGATTGAATTCTAGGTGGATTTTTTTCTTTGCCATTTTTCAAATTTCCTTTAATGTACTCATACTACCTTTATAATGACAAATACTAATGATAAACGAGACAGAATCCTGGTAGAAAGTAACAAAGACCTGAATTAAAGCATTTGTGATGGGGCTGGGGAGAGAAGGAGGAGAATAGATATAATTTGGCAGTTTACTGAATCTGGGGAGTGAGTGGGAAGGATGAAAGCGGATGTTGAGGTCTGGAGGAACTGAAAGGACGCTGATACCGTAAACTAAAATGGGGATCCCTGGAATGATCACAGCATAATGGTTTGGAACATGGTCTCTTGCTATAGACGCCCCTGTTTTGAATCCTGGCCCAACCACTTACAGGTGGGTAACTCAGAACAAGTTATTTAAGCTTGTTTCCTCATCTCTAAAATGGGGATGTTATAGGGTTGTTAGGAGAATGAATTGATATAGAGAGTTTAGAAAGTGCCTAGAACAGAGTAAGCTTTCAATAAAGATCAGCTATTGTGATATGCCCAGAGGCCCTGGGAGATCAGGGGCTGAGATTTCTCTGTCTTCAGCTACCTGTCAGACTGGAAATAGTCCCTCCACCTCCCCTCTTTTAGCCAGCTCACCACCAGGAGGTTGCCCACAGGAGTGGAAATGGATGGAACCTGAAGTGGGATGCAACAGAGGATTAGAGTGGAGGAAGGGAGAATTAGGAACCAGGAAACTGCAAACCAAATAGGCCAGTCTAGCAGTAAAGCGGAGAAGCTCTGGAGCACCCCATCAGAGCCCTCCTGTCCCATGTCAGTATATTAGGATGCTCTCTGGATGGTGTGAGGAGGGGCCTGAAAGAGGCTCTCTTCCTTGCTCAATAGGTGCTGGCTAATTGGGTATACTTTGCCTCATCACTGCCTCCTCCCCCACCTAGACCTAGACTTGTTTGAGAGCACAAAAAACAAGGACAACCAGTGGGACAGCTACAAGAAGATAAGCAGAACTCTGTGTGCTGGTCTGGCCTCCACAGTCCACTTCTGCCATTGCCCCTCCTTGCCCTATGCACACATGAGGCAGGATGGGTAAGTAGCTACTTGGATGTCTGGCTGAAGTCTAAGACCACATTCCCTCCTCCTCCCCTCCAAGGTCTTGACATATGAGGCTGACTACATAATGGTGCCTGGCGTTTGCCTCATCTTTGGTCTGGTGCTCTTACTGTCCGGCCTCAGCCTGTATTGCTGCCCATGTGAGTTCTGCAGGGGCTAATTAGTTCCATCAGTCTAGTTCCCAGCACCACTTGCCTATCTACTTCTTACTGGCCATGACCATGCTCCTCCTGTATGTTGCCCTTCATCTATCCAGTGCCCATCCTTCATGTCTGAAAGCTAGTCCCTCAGGCCAGGAGCCACCTTTGGTCTCCTCAGAGAGATCCCATCCTAACCTGTGACCTTATGCAACTTGCTCCCCATTTGACTCTCTGGGCCCTGTGCCTCCAAAAACCTTCTCTTGCATTACCCAGAATTCCCCAAACCCAACTACTGTCCATACCCTGGCTCCTCTCATCTGCCCCTGACCCCTCTTCCATTTTCCTCTCTCATTCCTAACCCCCACCTCAATCCATCCCCTCCTAATTTCCACACCTCTACCTGTACTCTACCCTACACCCCTCTCCTGATTCTCTTGACTTCTCTCCACATTCTGACTTGGTCTGAGTTCCCTTTCCCTCTCCCTACTGCCTTGTGTCCCAGGAGCTGGAATATCTGCAGTTTCATAAGCAATAAGCAGCTGTATGAGGCCATTTCCTATAGTGGCTACTCCCTCAGAAATAACAAGTACGTCCTTCGCTCTTCCCTGAAGTCCATCTTCCAGGCATGGAGGGGACTTAATACTCCCTCCACCCGGAGAGTTTCCCTCTGGGCCAGACTCCGATCCCACCCTCACTCCAGAATCCCAGCCTCTCAGAGAGCTTGGGTTACACCTCCTGCAGGAGTGGGAGTGTCATATTCCAAGCATCAAGATTGCAGGTGATTGACTCCAGCTCACCCAATTTCATTTCTCTCTCCCTTCTCCCTAGGGATCATTTCCAGGCAGGAAATCTCCTTCCCTCAAACTTTCCCTTACTCCTTGTATCTTGACCCTCCTCCCTTTACTTCTCAGGACATGGATATAAGCAATATCTATGGATGGAAGACCAGAAAAATCCAGTCCAACCTGCTAGACGAGGTAGAAACAGCTTGCAGTGGGACTGGGAGGGGTGGAGAGCCACGGTGGTTCATTATTTTCCTGTCTCCCCTAGACTTCTGCCCTTGCTTGGGGATCAACATATGGATTGCCCTCCATCTCCATTGTGTGTGTGTGTGTGTGTGTGTGTGTAACACCACCAAGCAATTCTCTGATACCAGCTGTGTGTCCTACAATTGAATTCAGTCCTGACACTATCCACCTGGAGAATAGCATCAGCTCCCACAAGGGTTCCATCCCACAAGAATGCCCTCTACTTTAGATGCCAATTGCGAGTCCAGGTTGTTACCTGTGCTTCTGACCAACTGTCTATAAATTGGACATTCCCATGAACCCCTCCTCAGTTTAATTAATTTGCTAGAGCAGCTCACAAACCTCAGGAAACCAATTTACTTACTAGATTACCAGTTTATTACAAAGGCTATCAAAGGATACTGTTAGAAAGAAACAAAAAGTCCAAAATAGAGGCACTTGTGCCAAGTCCCACATCAGCGAACCTAATTGCAGTTTCAGCCTCTCCCAGGAATGTGATTTTTAACCAATTTAGAATTACCCTATCAGCACTAGAGAGGTAATCCACGTGATAGAACCTCCCCCAACCCCTCCTTCCCCCAAAGAAAAGTAACCTTGTCTGAAATAGTCCTTTCTTTTGTTTATGACTTTCTTGTCCCACCCACCTTCTGCTTATAAAAGCCTTCCATTTTGTACAGCTCCTCAGAGATCCTTTCCACACTGGGTGGAAAGCTGCTTAATTCATGAATTGTCGAATAAAGCCAATTAGATCTTTAAGTTTACTCAGTTGAATTTTGCTTTTTAAGAATATGAATAAATAGCCAAATGAAGAGATACATAGGGTGAGTCTGGAAGGGCCCCAAACACAGGAGCTTCTGTCCCCGCGGAGTTTAGGATTTGCCATCCTCCTGGCATGTGGATGAGTTCTAGTTCAACATGCTAGAAGCTCTCCAAACACTGTCCTTTTGGGTTTTGATGGAGGCTTCATTACATAAGCACAATTGATTAAATCACCAGCCATTGGTGACTGATTCAATCTCCAGGCCCTCTCTCTTTATAAGATGGTAAGAGGGTGGGAATGAAAGTTCCCACTGTCTGACTCTCTAATCAAATGGTTAGTTCCCTTGGCAACCAAACCCCAACCTCAGGTGCTTTCCAACAGTCACTTCATTAACATAAACTCAGGTGTGGTTAAAAGGAGTTTGTTATGAATATCAAAGACACGTTTATCCTTCTTATCATTTAGGAAATGCCAAGGATTTTTGAGACTCTGTGCCAGAAATGGCGATGAAGACCAACTGTATATTTCTTATTATAAATCACAATATCACAGCATCAAAATACTGGAGTCTTTGTTTGAGCAGATTGAGAGTGAGAGGGATGGACTTTCGGAGTGGCTGTGGGTGGGCGACCCAAAGTAGGCTCAGAAAAAAAGCAGGCCCACACTGACAATAGTCAGGACATCCACATTGGAAGAACTAATGCTTGGAAAGGAGGTACAGCTATTAGGTTTGAATCTTGCTTCAACCACAATGGAGCCGCATCAATGGCACATTTAACTTAGAGCCAGTACAGCTATGTGCAATCAGTAAAGAGCATTTCCATTCCAAACAACCATCAGGGTGAGAAGGGAGACAGCATCTCAGTTACACTGAGTGTGAGTTCAATGATTCAAGCATTCTTCACACAACATGGACCCTAAAAGCAAACCAACCGACTTGCAGATCTGATGCTCAATCATTGAAACAGCATTTGGTTCCAAAGCAGCAGGGGTGGACCTATTGAGAGCTTCTCTATGCTTTGCTTTATGGATGACTTAAATAATTTTCATGTTTTGACTATATTCAATTTTTGATCTATTCATTGACTTTAGAACCCCTTTGTATGATATAATTCTGTACTTTTCTCAGTCATTTAACCTGAGCCTCAGTTTCCTCTAATGTAAAATAGAGTTAGAGTAACTGACCTTAGTGATTCTAAAGTTCTTACGTATTAGCGCCCTCCAAGTGATATGTATAGACTTGACAACTTAAAAGTAATTTTTTCCACATTCATTCTCCCTTTTAATCCTCAAAACTACCTTATAAGGTAGATACCATTGCCTTTCCTATTTTATGGCTAAGGAAATTTAGGCTCAGAGTGGTTTAGAAAGTTATTCAAGGTTACACAAGGATGGTGAAGGCAGGATTAAATCCTTCTGAGTTCTTATCCAGTGAGTCTCCAGTTATACTTCTAACAGTTCAGAATGCATGAAAACATAGAGGAATGCCCTAGATCTGAGTAGGCAGGCAGGCTTTCTTGAAGGGTTGGGGCTAATTAAAATTGAAAGATGTAGTTTTACATGTACCTCCTTTGCTTTATAAGTTTCAGTGTTCTTGGTCCTTTGTTCATACATCTGTCTTCTCCAAGTCCAATGTTAAAATCCTGCTGCTAAGGCAGTCCACTCATGGCTGGGGGTCCTATCTTGGAGCTCAGAGGCATTCCCCAGGTCCATGGGGGAAGGGGAAGGGTGCTGGCCTAAAGCTTGTAGACCTGTCTCCTTTATAGTCCCAGCTCTCTCACTTCTTTATAGTCCCAGCTAGCCAGGGATCCAGCTTGCCTGTTGGCAGCTTAGTTTTCTCATCTGCAATGTGGGTATCAAAAACCCTGCTCTAAGGGCTTCAGAGAGTAGGAGGATCAGATGAAGTGACTGACAGAGAGGTGCTTTGAAGTGTGAAATACTCTTCCAGTGGTGTGTGTGTGGGGGGGAGGGTGCGTGTGCATGTGTGTTTGGGGGAGGGTGGAAGTTATCCAAGGCTTCCCCAGGATGTGGCCTTAGGTTGGTCTGGTAGAACAGTGCCTTCCTGAGCTGAGGTCAAAGCCAGGTCCTCTTCTAGCTATCAACACTAGGGTCTGGGTCCTGTTGTTCTTGGCTCATCTCCTAGCAACCAAAGCTTTGAAGAAGGTTCTGCAGAGCATTGGGGATCTTGCATCTTAGCTACCTCACTAGGAAGCGTGACTAGCTAAACCAAGAGCTTCAGACCCTGGGCAGCATGAGACTACCTCCTAAGATCCTCAGTCCTTTGCTGGCATCCTGAGTCTGGCTCAGAAAAGATAGCCTCCATCCAAGATATATACCCTATCCTTAGGGAGACCTGATGAAGGAGACCTGACCTCATACTTGGGGTGTATATTAGCTTTCTGGGGTTGCTATAAGAAATTATTGCAAACCTGGTGACTTAAAACAACAGAAATTGATTCTCCTACAGTTCTGGAGGCCAGAAGTTCAAAATCAAGGTGTCTACAGAGTTGGTTTGTTCTGGATGCTCTGAGGTAGAATCTATTCCAGGCCTCTTTCCTAGTTTCTGGTGGCTGGCAGCAATCTAAATTCTTTAGCTTGTAAACCCATTACTCCAATCTGTACTTCTGTCTTCATGTGGCTTTCTCCTTCTGTGTTTCTGTTTTCTCTATTTCTGTCTTATAAGGATACTCTTTCTTGGATTTAGGGCCCCTACTAGTCCAGTTTGGTCTCCTTTTGAGAGCATTACTTTAATTACATCTGCAAGGATCCTTATTTCAAATAAGGTCACATTCTGAGGTTCTAGGTAGACATATCTTTCGAGTGCCATGATTCAGCTCACTACAGTTGGCTCCAATTTGATGGGTGAGACCTAAGCCACACTTGGAGAGTTTATGAATCTGAGAGAAGAAATCTATTCCTACTTAGAAGCCCCTTTATAATGGGGAAGACCTCGATGCCCAGCCTGGTCCCCAAGAGCATTTAAACTGAAGCAGGCACACAAATGTTGGTGGCAGAGAAAAGTCAAAATTGGCAGAATCCAGACCACTATTCCCTATAGAACAATGTGAGGGCATTGTATCCAGTTCATGCCAGGATTTGGATGGGGAGAAGAAGAGAATTTCTGTCTCCATGAAGCAGGTGAGGCAAGCTAGTCACAGGGTCCTAGTCTTTGCCCACCCTGTTTTTTTCCTTCAGCTCCCAGATGTCAATGAGCTGATATTATTGTTAAATTCTTTTTTGAAAATGAAACCCATATGGTCACCAACAAAATGGGAGCGTTCCCAAGGATGGGAGGTGTCTTATTATTCTAAGGAAGGCACCAGGGTTAAGCCCCCTTTTGCCAATCCAAGCAACTTTCCAAGCCCTGCTTTCTCCTTTCTTTCAAGGGCCTAGCCATTCAGCTGGGTTATTTTCTTTCCTACTTTGGGGATTCTCTTCCTGATCTGGGAGCCATGTAAGCCATGCACTTGGAATCCCCTAGGCCTCCTTTCTTCCTTCCTATAAGCTGCAAGAGCCTCAGCCTGCTTACCGTCTACCCATTTAATCTTTGGGGCTCCTCATGCCTCTAGACTGGATGCTGAGTGGGACACGAACTGTCCCCTCACCTCTTTGTCTCCCCTGTTAAGATCTCCCTAAAGACAATTACATGGTATCTTTTCCTTTCAAAGTTTTACAGGTGATAATTATGGGGGGGAAAGACCCAATGTTACCAAGTCACTAGTCCGGGGGAGGTTTGGAAATTTCAGAAACCTGGGAAACTTCTGCCAGCCCTGTCTGTGGAATGAAAGGACAGCCCGCAGCCTGGCTCTTCCTCCTCTCCTCTTAGCCCTGTCTGAAGACACCAACCAGAGCACCCATTCATGTTTCCCTTATGGCTGCATCTGAGCATCTTCCGGTTGGTTATTCTCATCTCTATTATTGTCTCTGCTTCACACAGGAACAGCTCC
>NW_006442207.1:12935048-12940261 GCF_000325575.1 Pteropus alecto
AAGGCTAAAGGATTTCATTCTGAAGAGGTCCTAGTAGGGTCGACTCCTGATTCCCCCTTTCCTAGAATCAGCCACATGAATTTGGGGTTAGAGAAACTTGGAATACCATTAGGGGACCCAGTCTCTCTATAATATCCCAGAAAAAGTGGACAAAGAGGCATAGACATTGTGGCAGTTATGGAGTGGGGTATCCCCTCAGCTCCAGATCCTACTCCATTCCGTCCTCCCCGGGGAGTAGGATCTGGAGCTGAGGGGATACCCCACATTATTCATGAATAATATGAATACCCGGCTGGAGAATACTGGGATGTCAACAGAGTTTACAATACAGAAGATCTGCTGAATTCAACTTTTATGAATTTCACTGTACTGGTAGACTTAGTGGATTCGCCATTAATTACACACAAGCTCAGAATCCATTACTTTGAGAGATGGGGTACAGGAATTGTGAGCAATGGGAAGGGATGACCAGTGCTTAGCAGGCTGGTAATGGGAAATTGAAATTAGGGGACAGAGCTGGGAAGGACAGAGTAGATTTGGGACTGACTGAGAATTGCTCCCCTCTCGTTTTCTTGATGTGTCCTCAGCTGTCCCCACCTACATGACCCCTTGAAGTTCTGCTTCCAAGAAACTATTCACAGGGGAGAAATGGATTGACCACAGGTTCTCTTCCTGGCTGGCTTTCCCTCATGCCAAGCCTGGAAGCTCTCTTCGAGGTAAGGGTCTGACTGCTGATAATTAAGGGGATGAAAGCCAACAAAACTGATAAACATGGAGTCAAGAGCCCACTCTCAGCTCCAGTTAAACTTGTCATTAGAACAAAAAATACATCCCTTCAAGGTCTCAGTAGAGAGCTCTTTTGGGGCCACCTGGAAAGGTGTGCATTTTACAAGGAAAAACTATATTTTTTATTGGAGAAGCCACAAAGATTCGGAAAATCCAACCAGTGTTCTGTCTTTCTGATACTCTCTCTGATTTGATTCTTCCTGGCCATCCACTTTCAAATTTTCTACTCCGGAGCCATTCCCATCCCCTCTTCCGAAGCAGTCTTTCCCTTATACTCAGTAAAGGCCACTTTAGGTCCTTCCCTTCCCCTACATTCACAGGGGAGACCTACTCCCTGGGGAACCCACTAGGGGTCTGCCCAGTGTGGTGAAGGAAAGTGGGTCACTGAGGTGTCCTTCCTCTCTCCCAGGCTCTGAATAAATGCCCTTCCCACACTGAGCTGCCACTATCCCAACAGGGGCTATGAGAACAATGAGCCAATCTAGTCAGTGATGAGTGGTCACTTGATTTTCCCTCTGGACAATGACTTTAGTGATATGCAGGTCAGTGTTCCCTCTGCTATGATCCAAGACACTGACCTGGCTATTTCCAGATCCCCTTTGCCCCTAGACCTCCCCTCAGCCTTCCCTTCCTTTCCCCCATTGTGATTACCCTGCTTTAGCCTTCCCAACCCCAGCACCAGGGCTCTGTCCACCTCTGCTTGGAAAACCCTGTCCCTAGTTTTGGGGCTCTAGGCTGTTCCTAGAGCCTGCCTGGGGCTGTTAGGATCGGGGCAATGTCCATCTCCCTCCCACTTTTCCTCAGTTCCAAACAAAAATTATAGAGACTTTGAGAAGACTGCACATCACCTTGATATCTGAATGGCTGCCAAAGCCTGAGGGCCTAAAACCTATGAAAGACCTGGATGGTCTACTCCTCCAAAACCTCTAGCTCAGGGAGGCCCAGGATGAAGAGAAGTCCACCCCCTCACTCTCCTTTCCCCAGTCCTTCAGAGCTCCTTCCTTTTTCCCTTGTTTGCCAGATAATGGAAACCTCTGGGAGATCAGGTCTAGACCAGCTGATCCACTGGCTCTAAGCTTTGGCCATGATTCTGGTGAGAGGCCCCAAGGGACCCTGTCTGCCCCTTCCTCCATCCACCTAGCATTCACACCTTAGAGCCTCCTCTGCTCCCTAGAGTGAATGAATTTCCCTCCCTCTTCCAGGCCCCTCTCCTCATTCCCATCCTCCTGTTTCTTCTCTGTTCTCCTGGTCCAGCCCTATCCTCTGACTCATCTCTCTGATTCTGTCTGTCCTCACATTTATTCTTGCTCCTGTCCTATTTTGCTCCTGTGCAGAGATCTTCAGAGCCAGGCCCCAAGCCCTTGTTCTGGGACTTAGAGGAGAAACCACTCTAAGACTCTATTCACAACTGATGAGTGACTCTGGTCACTCAGCCCAGACCTCACAGGCTCCCTCCCTTTCTATATTTTTGTTTGCCAGCAGAAATAGGGATCCATGTGCTAATAATGCAAGCACAGTTTATAGTTCACACAGTCCATTAACCTTGACATTGTGATTTTTGAAAAAATGTTTATTCAGGGGAGTTGTACCACCAATTTCACACTTTGTACGTAAAGTAAGACTTTACTGATTTTGAATAAGGCCTGACATCTTATTCCTATATTTCAAATTCATAAAAGATAGGACCTCATTTTGCCTTTGCGGGAGGCATGGGTCCACAACTTTCTTCCTATTAAATTATCCAGGTCGGGCTGGTAGCTGGGACAGAGTTCTAACCCTGGAGAGAAATCCTGGCAGCTCAGGCCCACTTTCTTTTGGATGATATTGTCCTAGTACAAGTCCAGGGTCTCTTCCTCTCCTCATGATTTTGCTCCCTGAAATCTGCCCTGACCTCCTCCTCCACCTCTCTTGCCCCTCAGAAAACCTTAATTTATCACCTCTAGAGGCTTCCTCTATTCTTAATCAAGAAACGGTTAAGTGTGTCCATGTTTGAAAGTAGTAGGTAAAGCTGGCTGTGACAAAAAGAACCACTAGGGGGAGCCTGTGCCTAGGAAGACTAAGTGGGGACCTGGGGAGCCACTTGGAGGATATTTTCTCTAGGGCAGTAAAGGTGTCAGGCATTCCAGCCTGGGGTGGCTCCCTAAGGAGCTAGGGTGTCTAGAGCTGCCCCCTCCCCACTCTCTGAAGCTCCCTCTCTTTTCCTGACCACACAGGTCAGTAAGAACCAAATTCTGGTACATCGGAACACTTCCTAAGGACAAGTTCCCTGATGGCTATATGCAACATGGGGATCAATCCTCAGTCCTTTGACCTCACCCCACAACTCCCACTAGCTCCTTCCACCCATCCCTTCCCTAGAACCTCACTGACTCAGTCTTTCCCACCTCCTTTTCTTTGCTGGTTTGGGGATCAGGGGTCTCTGGGTAGTACCAATTATGTCCATTCCTTCCACCCTAACTCCCAATATGGCCCTGGTTCAGTGGCTTCCCCACCCCCACCACTGCCCCATCTTCCTTCAAATTTAGCTGACCTACTTCTATCAATTTCAGGTCTGGATCAACCAGTGAGTCTGGCCTAAGAGAAGAAGGTAAGAAAGCCAGAGAATCCCTAAAGCCCAGAGCCTAATTCCTTCTCACTCGGGGCCACAGGGACCAGTCAGGTCCTGCATGTGCAATAATAATTGAATCTACATTGGTGCTATGATACATGCTAAGGATACAAAACTACAAATAACCATGGTCTCTCTTCTTGAGGAATTTATATAAACAACACAATTTGATAAATGCCTTTTTAGAGGTATGTACCCAGAACTGTTGGAGAACGAGAGAAGGGGCAACTAAATCTGTTGGGGTGAGTAGGGAAGTCTTAGGCAGGGAGGTGAGGCTTGAATGTATCTTAAAAGGTTTAGGCGAGGCAGAGAAGAGAGTGGAAAGCATGCCAAGCATAAGGCATGGGGCTGGGAAGTTTAGTGAGTTCAGGGAACCACGAGTAGTTCGAAATTAATATATTCTTCAGAGGGTGGAAGAAGAGTGACTGGAGGGAAAACAAAGTGACTGGAGAGAAGACTGGAAAAGAGAGGCGGGGCCAGTCATGAAGGAACAGATGTGTTTGTTGAAAATTTGGTCTTTACTCTGAATATTGAAGTAGGTGCTGAACGTGGTCATATTTGCTTGTTATAATATTCTGGGTAAGCAAGGTTAGATTGGAGAAGACAGGGATACCAACTAGGAAGCCACTGTAACAGTCTCAATGACAGGTGGCCAGGGCCAGGCCTAGTGTGGGTCGGCATGGAAGGACATTGACCCAGCCTGGACACGGGGTCCAATTTCCTACAGGCCACATGTAGAGGAAGTGGTGGGGCTCTGATCTATAGCCTTTGCAGATTGGAGAAGACTTGAGTCCCTGTAGTCCTGTGGTCCAGTCGTTGAATAGCATAGAAATTAGGGTCTATGTTCAAATAGTGGATCCCCTGGTGAGGGAAGGCAAGCATAGAGCCAGGGCTGGAAATATGGATGGGTAGTAGGGAGATGAAAAAGAGAGGATTAGGTCCCATGGCCACATAGGCAGGTAGAAAAGTCTTAGGCTTTGCTTCTTTTTTGGCCCAGACTGTATTCTGATCTTCTCTAGCTTTAGCTTCACCTTCGAGCTTTCCAGATGCTACTGCCAAGTGAACTTAAGAGAGCCCCAAAGGTAAGGCTAACCTGATGGAAATGGTCTTACCTGCTGGCCTAGGATCCTCTCCCTCACCTACCTAGGGACTTCAGGCCCTCTTACTGCCTTCTGCCCAGGGACCTTGGACTTGGGTCTTGTACCCTGCTCAAAACCTTCAACCCCAGAACTTCCCCTTTCACCACGTACCCAAGGTCAAGGACCTCAGCTCATAGATCTCCCATTTCCCCAGGTCTCAACATCTTGTCCAAGGATCCTCTCTATATTCCGGCCCTAAAACACTCCGTATCAACCAAAGACCTCAGACTTGGGATCTTTACTCACCTATTCAGAGACCTCTGACTTAGAAAGACAAAACTGAGTGATCTCTCTGATAGCTTTTTCACACACTCCACCAGAACCTAGTCACACCATGCAGATTTCTGCACCCCTGAACCATTTGCTAAAGTCCTGAGACATTTGGGGGTCACTCACACTCCCCCCTTCGGAGGTAGGGCATGAGCAAGGACAAGAGCAATCAAAGGCTCAGTCTGTAAGTGGGTGAAAGCTCCCATCTAAGCCCATCTGCTCCCCTGAGAGCTGCCAGGCCAAATAGTTCCCCACCTGGTGACTCTACTAGTGGGTAGCCCTTTAGAACTTCCTTGAGCCTTATGACTCCAAGGAAGAATCTGGCCCCCTTCTTTTGCCCTTGCCTCCAGAGGCTCACTGAATACCATTCCTTCTCCTTGGAGCACAGAGGAGCCTCAAGCCACATCTCA
>NW_006442207.1:12940302-12966434 GCF_000325575.1 Pteropus alecto
GATTCCCACTGAGGAGCCATAATGGGCCCAGACATAAGACCAAGAAGAGGACTGCTCCCAAACCAAGAAGGGGCTGAAGGATGACCTGTTCCTAGTTCTGGGCCTCTGAGAGGAGCGATAGCTAAAGGGCTAGTAGTTTGACTTCTGGTGTTGATAGATAACATGGCTTGAGGGCCAGGACAAGGGTCATCCAAGTCTCAGATGAGACCAAGGTGTTGTCCTTAGATTTCAGTGAGGCCGAGGAACCACTCCAGGACTTGGCCATGAAGATGAACCACTTCAGGACCTCCATGAGGCTGAAGACTAACACCAGGCCTTGAAAAGCCTGAGAAGCTGCCTCCTTTTGCCAAGAGACTGAGGAACTGTCCTTAGTCTCATATGAAACTAAAGGGCCATCTTAAGCCCAGGATGAGGCTGAGCAGAATCCAAGCTGTAGGTCCCAGCTGAGGATGAAGCTGAGTGGCAGTCCTTATCTTGGTTCCAAGTCTTGAACATAGGATAGCTAGGGACCCAGGATGATGATAAGTAGCAGAAGTGGGCATAGGGCCAAGGCCTCTGGTCTTGCTAAGTCCAGATGAACAGAAATCTGTACCAAAGGTGCTTCTTTCTTGGCTTAGAGAGTCAGCAGGGATGTGAGGTCTTCCAAGCAACTCTGCTCCAGTGACTCTTTGTACTAAGCCAGAGGGCTCTGGAGGTAGCCTTCCTGTCTGTGGCAAATCTTCCCTCAACCAGGTGTTGCTCCAGAAATCCTAGGGGAGACAGGTATGGGCACAGGACTTATCACAGTTCCTACTTGGGAACAGAAGAGTCTGGGGGAAAAGGTACAGCTTTTCAGATCTCCCTCCTCACAGCAGGCTAGAGAAGCTAGCACTGAGTCAGGAATGAGAAGTGAATTCGAGCTGGAGCAGATAGCAGCTACTGGGCTGTATAGTGAGGTAGTCCAAATCTTAAAGAGTTGCTACTTTCCAGGTGACTGACCTTGGTTAAGTTATTGTTCTAAACCTTATTTCCTCTTTCTAAACCTGTAAAATGGGGCTAATATTAGTACTTTCCTGATAAGGTTATTAGAAGCATTAAATGAGGAGTTATTAAAGACTAGCAGAGTGCCTGGCACATATTAAATGTTCTTAGTGTTCATCATTTTCATTATTTAAGTGGCCACTTTAGCCAACAGATTTAGATTCAACAGCTCCCCCTATAACCCTCAGCTCTCTTGAGACCCTCAGCTGTTCAAAAATACACAGACCGTGTATATATTTCTAGAGTGTTTTCTAACACCAACAACCAGTACTCTGTGGACATTGACTGGGTGTCCTACAGGTCAATACAATTCTGACACTAACCACCTGGAGTTAGTGCAGACCCCACAGGTTAAGGGCTCAGTCCAAAATGACTGCCTGACTTCAAATGCAAATTGCACTAAAACTAAATAAAAATAAAATGCTATAGATTTTTTTAAATGCCAGTTGCAAGTCACTGGTACTTCTGACTGACTGGCTATAAATTGGGAATTCCCATGCTAGAATGGCTCACAGAACTCTGGGAAGTACTTCACTTGTATTTACATTTACAAAGGATACAACTGGAGAAAAACCAGATGAAAGAGATGCATAGGGCAAGGTATGGGTGTGTGTGTGACACCAAGCCATCTCTTGGTGTCACCCTCTCATAATCTGGATGTGTTCACCAAGCTAGAAACTCATCAAATTTCCTTGTTAGGGAGTTTTACAGAGTTCAATTGTCTCGTCTCACTCCTCTCCCAGGAGGTTGGGGATGGGGCTGAAAATTCCAACCCTCTCATCACTTGGTCTTTCTGGTGACCAGCCCCATCATAAGGCTGGGGGCTCCACCCTCAATTACCTCATTAGCTTAAAGGCAGGTGTGATCTTGAGGGGTCTGTTATGAATAAGGAAAGACATTGCTATCACTCAGGAAAGTCCGAGGGTTTTAGGAGAGCTCTGTGCCAAGACAAAAACCTTAGGATAAAGACCAAACATATTTATTACATCACAATATTTAACATATGTATATTTTAACATTGCTCCAGAAGAGAGAAGAGTATTGCACACACAGGTCCTAGGCCCTCTCTGACTCCTAGGCACCCTTCCCTGATCACAGAAGCTATTTTCAGCCTGTGTCAGTCACACAGAGGTCCTGTCCAGATGGTGCCCAAGCCTCCAGGACTGGGTGGTCTGATGTCTGGAAGGTAATCACAGGTCCCCGAGGTGGGGTGGGG
Organism: Pteropus alecto; assembly: GCF_000325575.1. Lineage (NCBI taxonomy): Eukaryota > Metazoa > Chordata > Mammalia > Chiroptera > Pteropodidae > Pteropus > Pteropus alecto. The sequence goes on from NW_006442207.1 coordinate 12,942,539, forward strand.
GGTGGAGTGCCTTGGTCCCAGAGGATGTCCTCATATAGGCTTAGAACTGGACCTGAGGGCCGTCCTTGAGCCCCAGTCTGCTCCAGCAGGACTCTGAGCAAGCCCACAGTGAGAGGGGGCTCTGCTCCAGGCTGAGAGAAAGGGGTGGGGGGCTCTGACTCATCTGGGAGGTGTGTCCGAAGTAGCAGCAGGAGCTCAGCTGGAGCTAGGTCTGGTGGGCACAGACGGCAAAGAAGGGGGAGGTGAGCATCAAGCCGGCGGTGCCGGGCAAATTCGGCCAACAGCAGTTTAAAGATCTCACTTCGAAGCAGGGGGCTGGAGGGGCCAAAGGCTAGGCCAGCCTCTAGAGCCCGCTCCCACTGCTCCTTTTGCATCAGCTGTCCCACAGCTTGAAGCACAGCTTTGGGCCGACCACTGCCTAAAAGCAGCTCTAGCTCCAATGCCTCAGGCCTAGTCCCCTCCTCACCTAGTACTGCTAGGGCTCTGCGATACAGGGGCAGCCCTGGGCCCCCTGCTCCCCAGCCAGGCCCACCCTGCTGCTGTGCCAGCTCCACAAAGGGTGGTAGCCATCGTGGTTCCAGCCGGCAGAGGCACTGGCACAGGAGTTCAAAGAGGGGCAAAATTCCATTGGGGGGTTCCTTTCCAGCTGCTGTACCCCCTAGAACTTTCTTCCACACATCAGGGGGAGCTTGAGACCTCAATCTGCCATTCCCATCTGGCTGGAGCTGCAGGGCCCTGAGGATGGCACCCCAGGCTGCTGTAGGAAGGGCTTGGAAAATGGTGTTGAGTTGGGCCAGCTGGTCCCCCATCAACTCGGTCCTCAGCAGGCGTGCCACTTCCTGCTCTGCCAGCTGGGTCCAGCCAGCCTCTTCATCGTCCCCAGCCACCAGCTGGGCTTTGAGCTGCTCTAAGTTCCTGTAATCCCGAAGCTCAGCCTTCAATGTGATCAATAGTGTAGATGGGGACACGTGGCCCTGGAGGATGGAGGCCAGGGCCTGAGGTGCTCGGAATATGCTGTTATGTCTCAGTTCCTCTGGGGTGAGTTGGGCACCCCGCAGGCTCCGCCGCTGGTAGTACTCACAAGCTTCCTCAAACACCAGGTCTTCAGATGAAGGTAGTTCGAGGCCCTGTGGGGCTTCCCAGCTCACTCGAAACAAACCCAAGGCTGAAAGCAAACGAAGACCCCCTCGAGTCTCCAGCTCTTCCTCATCCTCTGTGCCAGGGGCTAGGGGTTCCAGCAAATGTACTCGGTCTGTACTGAGGACCTTCCTCTCCAGCAGCTGCCCGCTGCCCATGTCCAACAGTTCCAATGTGGAGCCCAGCACACAGGCCAGAGTACTATGAAACATTCCCAGTGCTGCAGACCCTGCCAGGCCTACAGGTGCCTCCTGCAGGGTGCCAACAGCCCGGGTACCACCGTGGGATTGCACCAAGCTCACAGTGCCCCTGTAGTCAAGCAATAGCAGGCCCTGGAGAGTTGGGGCCCAGGTATGTACAGTCAATGGCTGCCTAGGAGACAGCAGCCCAGGAAGGCCCCGCAGCAGGGTCGGGAAGTCCCATGTGTCGCCTCGTCCAGGATTTAGGCTCTTACTGTGAGAGAGGCCAAGACTTGGGGCAGCCACCATCACCTTACCCTTGCCTGGGCTCCAGATGAGCAGAATGTGGCCCACACCAGGCCAGGTGTTGGCAGTGGGCACCAGGAAGACGTCCTTGCGGGAAGCCAGAAGCCCGAAAGGTGGGCAATGGTGCAGGAGGATGTCTGTGCGACCCAGGTTGGTGCCGGCCTCCCCGCTGGGCTCCAGAGTCCTGACGCATACACAGTGGCTGAAAGCGGCTGACCATGGCACAAGCTGGCCCTTAGCATCAGCCTGACGCTCCTCGCACCAAACCAGGCGGCCTCGGGCCGCCGCTACCGCCACCACGCGGGATCCACCACCCGGACACAGCTCAGTGCTCTGCAGCAGCCGCCAGCCAGGCCCCACGCTGGCTCCCCACACCTCAGCTAGGCCACTCTCCCACACCAAGACCAACGCTGGTCTCATCGGCCACGGCAGGAAAAAGGCGTCTAGCGGTGAGGGGTGGCCCACCGGCCAGGCACGCTCCAGCTCTTTGCCGGGTCCACGCACCGCGACCAGCAATTGCGGGGCTGGCGCCCCCGGGGGTCGCAGCAGAAGCAGGTGGCGGCCGTCCGGGCTGCAGCGGACTCGGACGGGTGGGCCTGCAGCCAGCAACTCCCGGAGCCGGGCAGCGCCGCTGAAGTTGCTCAGGTCCGAGAGCAGGCGCAGAGTCGCCGCACGCTTCATAGTGTCCCCCCTCTCCAGAGTATGCCCAAGTCCTGACGCCCAGGGGAGCGAGGCCCGGGTCTCAGCCCCAGGTTCCCATGGAAGGTCAAGAGTGGGGCTGAGACTTCCGTCCCGCTTAGATGAGGTGGGCGGAGGCCAGGCTTGAGAGTTGGCTTCGCTCCGCCCTCCCACCAGGCTAGCTCGGGGCATGCGCTTGTTCATGCCCCGCCCGCGCGACCCCGCCCGCCAGGGGAGGAGCCATCGGAGCCTCGCCGTGGGAGGAGCCTCGCAGGCCTTCAATGCTCCGACTTCGCTAACTTTAGGGACGCTCTCTGAGCGGGGTGTAGGACCTCTCCCCAAGAGGCCGCGGAGTGGCCCAGAGTTTGACTCAGGATTTGGGATTCTAGCCCGCTGAGCCCTGAACTGAAAGCGACCCATTCCCAGGGCTTCCCTCCAAACCCTACTCTCTCACCCCAACTTATTCATTCATTTATTCATGAAATTTTATTGAGCCTCTACTTAAAATAGACAGCCCTGAACAAAATTGAATACCTCAACCTCATGGAGGTGACAATCTGGTAGAAAATAATTATAATAACCAATACTTCCATAGCACTTACTGTGTGACAGCACCCCCCCCCAACCCCCAACAAGCCCCTTTTACAGATAAGGAAAAAGAAGCACAGAGATTGAGTAAATTGGCCAAGACCACAAAGCTATTAAGCAGTAGAGGTAGAGGTGAGCTTTCAACCAGAGGCAATGAGTCCAGTGTCTGCACCAAACTACTGTATCGACAAGTCATCAAAACTAAGTTTGCTAGAGAACAAAATTAAAACATACTTTAGAGGCACTGAGTCTGTGTGTAATTTCTCCAGCAACACCCACAAATTGATATTCGGGGGTCCTTTCCACCCCTGCTTTCTCAGGTGATGTGGTATTCTTCCTCCCTCCAAGTCTAGTCCTTCTTTATGAGGTCTGCTTCTCCCTCTCCCGACCCCCTCAACTTCCCTGAGAACTGCATCCATTTCTATTTCATCAGCTTTATTCTGTCCTCCTGCTCTCAGCATAGAAACACTTTCATCTGTCCTGTCTTAGAAGTTGCTCTTTCATCTTCATTTCCCCACCTCTAGCCTTATTGCTCCCTCTCCCTTTCCTTCCAGTTAAGTTTCTTGCAAAGATCCTTTAGCGATCGCTTCCTCCATTTTCTCTTCTTCTATTCATTCTTCAAACTACTACTTACCTGAAGTAGATTTCCTGAGGTCTTCAAGGACATTTGAATTTCCTTTTCTAAGATATTTGACAACTTCTTTATTGAAAGTCCCTCCTGTGGTTTCCTTGGCATCTTTCTCCTCTAATTTTCCTCTTTTTTGGATAGTACTAGCTTCAGAATTTTGTTTGCCATTAGTTCGTTTTTCTTCACCATCCTTTAAATGTAGATGTTTAAATTCTCTTTTTCGCCTTCTTTCTAGGCCATTTCTTTCCTTCTCATGGCTTGAACTATTACCGCTAAGCCAATGGCCCCAAAATATTTATCTACAGCTCACATATCTGTGCTGAGTTCCAATAAAGCATATCCATGTGTCTACTAAATATTTCTGCCTGGATGTCTCACAGACACTTCAATCTCAATTCAAGCTTTGTCCTAAACATGTCCTAAACATCACTTCCCTGTCCAAATTTGTTCCTCTCCCAGTTGTTCCTAGTTGCCATAGGATTTCCTTTATATTTGTATCCTTATTTTTAGTGTAGAGCCTGGCACAAAGAAATATCTCAATAGATGTTTGGTGAAAGAATAAGTAAGTTAGAGGGGGCACATATTTGTATGTGTAATATCACTTAGGAACCCTTTGGCTAAGTGTTACAGAATAGTTATAGAAATAGGCTATCTTAAATAAAAATGAAATTTATTAGAAGAACATAAGAGACTCACGGAATTTGCAGGAGACTGGAATAGGCTTGGAAAAAGAGCGGGAACCAAGACACTCTCTGAAGACCAAGAAATAGGAAGCACACCTGTTTTTCAGCAGAACCATCCAGGCAGGAAACACCTGTCATAAATAAATTCTGACCATTCTTTCATCTTTGCCTCTTTTGATCAAGAGCTGAAGTCCTTGGAGGCTGCACCTTGTGCCTAAGCTTAGGTCATATGAGCTCACTTACCTTGGTTGCTCAGGGCCTGATTTTCCACCAAGACTATACCCAAAGGAAAATGTCCCCAGAATGAGGAGAAGGGTTCAATGATGAATAATCAAATTAATATGACACGGCCCTTTTATTATCCCCATTTTTTTAGGTAGGAAACTAAAGCTCAGAGAGCTCAAGTTATTGGCAAAAGCCATACAGCTAGTAGGTAGCAGACCTGAGATTCATTCCTAGTGTGCTGGAAGTTCTGCTCTTACCTACTCAGCACATGGCCTTCTAAACCTACCCTTGTCTGAATGTGTAATTAATTCACTTTCCAGACATAGTCGTAGGCAGTGTATTGTGTTGCTTCACCTCCATACCCTCTTTTCCTTTTCTTCTCTCCTCTAAGACTTGTTTCCATCTTTGTCTTCCCCCAGCAAGCCTCTGGAGATTGTCATGGAATTTCCCCTTCTCTGAATTTTCTGAGCATTTACAACTTGAGCCTTCCTAAACTTGTCCTTGATAATTCGCTGATATTTAAAGTATTTAATTGTATATCTAACTATGTATCACTTTGTTACAATATAATCTTTTTTTTTTTTTTTTTTGACCTACAGCAGTCACCCATTTAGTGACTGGGAGGAAAATAATGGTTATTTCTACTAGAGACATTTATTACAGAAGTTAATTGTTGCAAATTAATTCACACCATATATTAGTTGACTGCTTCCAGAACTGGATATTCAATATTTGCTCAACAAAAGTTTCTTAAAAAGAAATCATGTATGGAAAAGGGTTCTTTCATCTGGACAGGAGGCTTCTACCTGGTATTCAGGAACTATTGGAGTTCACCTCAGCAGTCCTCGGCTCTGTCTCCTGTTTCAACAGTACTTGGACAGAGCAGACCCAGGGATGCCCCTTCTTCCAGTCTCTGATCACCCTCTAACCTCATTTCCAGTCTCTTGGAACCGTCTCAGCCATCCTGGCTCCCGAGACCAGCCACACCGTTTTTTGAGCTTAACTCCTTATTGCCGAGCAACTATGAGCCCCTAAATCCATCAGAATTATTCCACCCAGGTGGAGGCCACCGTCAACTGCCCAGTAACTTCCATCTGCAGGCCTCCTACACCTCTCTCTAGGTTTCTATTTTGACTACAACGATATGGCTCTAGAAGGCGTTGGTCATTTCATCTGTGAGTTAGCCGCGAAGAAATGCGAGAGCGCCCAGCATCATTTAAAGAAGCAAAACCAGTATGGCGGCCGCGCCCTCTTCCGGAACCTGCAAAAACCTTCCCAGGATGAGTAGGGTAAAACTCAGGATGCTATAAAAACTGCCATGCTCATGGAAAAGAACCTAAACCAGGCCCTTTTGGATCTGCATGCCCTGGGTTCTGCCCGCACAGACCCCCATCTCTGTGACTTTCTGGAAAGGCACTTCTTAATGAGGAGGTAAAACTCATCAGGAAGATGGGCAACCACCTGACTAACCTCCGCCGGCTGGCCACCCCCTAGCCTGTGCTGGGTTAGTATCTCTTGGAAAGGTTCACCCTCAAGCAGGACTAGAAACCTTTGTAGAGCTCCTAAAGGCTTTGTAGAGCCTTTGAGAGGCCCTTCTGCATCTGCCTGGTGTTGGGCTTCTGTCAGAGCCTTTCCTTGCAACCACTAGGCACACTTCTAACCACCCTGGACCCCTCTCCTATGCAGTGGACCAAATTGAAACAATAAAGCTTTTTGCAGGCGCCCCACCCCCGCACCCCCAAAAGCACCTTCCTTCCTCTTTCCCCTTCTCACATTTTTTTATATTCAATTAAGTAAACTTTTTACTAGTAATCTCGTTGTACACTACTTGCAAATAGACAAGAAAAATAAAAATCTTCCAAGCAAGAGCCTAATCTTTTAGTTCATTAAGATCGCTTTCCTGATAGATCTGGGTTCAAACTCTTCTTCACCTCTTAACTCTAGAACCTTAGGCAAGCTGTTTAGTCACTGAATCTTTGCTTTGTTATCTGTAAAGTACCTACTTCAAAAAGTCATTGTAAGGATTGAATGACACCCCCACAATGTCCAGTATATATATTTTTTAATATTTCACTTTGCATATGAGAAAAGATTCAGAAAGGTTACTTGCCAAGTTAACACAGCCTTACATGGTGATCTGCTCAGAGTAGGCACACAATGCATATTTGTTGGACAAATAAGCTTGTTTCCAATTTTTCACTTACAAAGTTGCAATAAACTGCTTGGAAAATATATCTTTCCAAATTCTTCCAGTGTTTCTAAAGGACACACTTATTTCTAGGAGCAGAATTGCTGAGTTCAGAGTCTGCTGTATTTAAAAACATTGCTATTGCAACTTGCATCCAGTAGATCCTCAATAGATGTTTCTTTTGCTAATTTCTTTCTCGCGGTGCATTTCGGGAGTTGTTGTCTTTGTGAGGCATGCCCGGAGTCACTGTCTGAGCCAGCCTCAGGAAGCGGGCGTGGACAAATCTACTAAACGGCGGGCTTTAGGACCCCGCGGGGTACGGTGGGCTGGAGTACGGTCGGGGAGGTCGGGAGCGCGGCCGTGAGCCGGGAACAGCGCCGGTCGGTGGCGTCGGGAGCGAGCAGCCCCGGGAGCGGCGCGGGTGGTGGAGGAGGAGCCCGGGGCTCGGTAAGCGGCGCCGGCCGGGGCCGGTCCCCGAACCTGGCCAACCTCTGTGGGTCCTGCGGTACTAGGCCTTGGCCCCGAGGCGACTCTGGGGGCGGGGCCTGCGCTCGCCTGGGAGGGGACGGGGGTGATGGAGAGTGGGGGAAAGAGGGAGGGAGGACAGCTGCTGAGGCGAGCTGAGGCTGCGTGCGGCGGAGAGGCTGGGCCCGAGGCGGCGGAGCGGATCGAGAAGCCGCTTGCTCCTCCAGAGGATAGTCCCTCGGACTATCCTGTGCGGGTCGCGTCCCTCCGGCTCCTGGTCTCTGTTAGGCCCTTCTGGCAGCCAAGGGGCTGACCTTTGACCTCACCACGAGGCTGACCCTACCCTTCAAGCTACCTCTCCTCCCAGATTGTTCTCGCCCCTGGGTACCCTTCAGCCCAGGCTGGGTCTGGGGTGAAGGCATGGGGCAGCACCTCTGTGAAGGGCTGGAGGAAGGCCATTCTGCCTCACAGTGTTCAGGTGTCCCGGAAAGGTCCCCATCCGGTTCCTCTCGGCCCCCATCCTGTCCCTCTTTTTAAAATCTTACCGATGGGCTTCAGTCCACTCTTCACACAGAATCAGTGAAGCTACCATGTTTTTTCTGGGTTACTTGGGAGTAACGAACCTGTTCCTAGGCAAGTGTGGGGAAGAAACAGAGGAGAAGAAATCTGGTTCCCTGGGGGAGGGAGAGCTATCCGAAGCTGAGGAGTGCTGCCTCCGCGGAATGGGGAAATAAAAACTTGGGCCAGGCCCGAATAAATGTTTCTGGATCATCAGACCCTCCCCAAGTCTTCCTCGTCAGAAAAAGTTTTGAGCTTAGAGCTCTTTCTTTGCTATCCTGAGCTCTCAGGGACTTTGTAAACCAGGGCAAATATGGTTTGTGTCCGTGCCCTTAACTTAGCCCAAGTTAATTGGAATTATTTGGGTGTGCCTTCAGTTGGATTTGTGTGCACAGTACTTCCTATATGAAGGCTGACTCTAAAGAAAGGTGGATCCTTGTTGTTAGGATTGTCAAGGGAGAATTACGATTCTTTCAGTGAATAGGGAAAACTTTAAGGTCAAAAGTCAGAAATTGTTATAAAAGTTGAAATTTCCCATAGAGCCAAGTTCAAGAATTCATAAAATTTGGAGAAAATAGTCAAATAGCAAATTGATCCAGGATATACGAAGGTGAATTCTATTCAACACACATTTATTGAGCACTTTCTATGTAACTGGCACTGGAGTTAGAAATATGGGTATGTTTTCCTCAAGGACATCAGAGAGAGACATTCATATGAAAATTGTAGTGCTGTGTTACGTATCCTTACAAATGAATCTATGCAGTGTGAAGGAACTACTGCCCTTGCCTGGGAGAGCCAGGGAAATCTTCACAAAGAAGAGATACTTGAGTTGGGTGATGAAAGAAGAGTCGGAGCTTGCGTAAGTAAGGAAAGGTATTCCAGTTTGAGAGAACAGCATGCACACAGGCACAATGAAAGTATGAGGGGGAAAAAAATAACATGATGTTTAAGTGTCAGAAATTTGCCCCAAACAGGATGTATGGTGGGGAAGTTGCCAGGAGTTGAGGCTGAAAAGAGAGCAGGGAGCCATTGGAGCTTTTTATGTTAGGGAATGACAGAAGTGCCGATTAAAGTAATGAGAAATGAGGTAGTGAGACTAATTAGAGTTGTTGCAGTTGATTGAGAGTCTGAATAAAGTGTGGCAGTGGGAATGAAGAGGAGGGAAATGGATTTTAGAAATAATTCTAAGATAGGTGCAACAGAACTTAATGATTGGGGAGAGAGAGTGGGCTAAGATTTCTAATTTGAGAGATTGGGTGAATGCAAATTTCATTGGCCAGGATATGGACTAGAAAAAATAGAGCAGATTTTTTAAGGGTTGGGGTGGCTTTGGAAAGAGGTATAGGGGAGATAGTCTGGTGCGCTGGGAAAAAAATTGCTTGTGGGATGTGCACATGGAGATGTTAGATAGGCAGCTGGAAGTAAGGGGGTCTGGTGAGCTTAATATCTTGGCACTGAGTGAGGGCATATATCCAAGAAATCCTGGGAAAAAAAATGTTTATTTATTTTTGTTTATAAGTAAGTATCAGAATATGTATTTCTTCCGTTTAATAGTGAGCGTCTCAAGGCAGGGACCATAATGTAATTTTAGGTCCCTTTTTTGTCTTATACTATGCCTGTGTTATTGTAAGGTATTGATAAATGTTAGTTTTTAAGCTGGCAGGAAATCAATTTCCTTTGCAAATTTGCAATTACCATTTGGGTTTTCTTTAAGATCATGGGAGTCTGTCTCATAATTTTCATTTTATACTTAGGTGGTATTCATGAGGCTTGTATGGTTCAACAGGAAAGGAAATGCAGAAGATATGAGTGACATTGTGCTGCTTGAGGAAGTTCAGGGCTTGAGCAGGAGATAGACAGTATTAATTTACAAGAGGCTCCTGCTCATTGAGAAGAGGATTTTACAATGAATTCTCATTCTGGGAGATGTCAGAAAAATGTGATTTTCAATCAGAGTTTCTGAAATCCTGTCTATTTGGAGTTGATTCCTCCTTCTGAAGGTGTAAGTGCATTCCTTCTTGTGTAAAAATAATTTGAAGGGGAACCTGAGGTAGTCATGTTTATTTAAACCTCTTCATCTGTATTATTAGTTTGTGAAAGTAGGCCGACTCAGTCAATTCTGATGGGACTGGATTGAATTTTTTTCTGTGAAGCTAGTTTACCTTTAGTAGATACAGACAGTGGCTGATACCCAGAGTAGAGACTGGGAAATTCCTGGTTTTTTTTTCACTTGCTGCTTAGTCTTGGGAAAGTCCCTGAATTACTTCCATTTTCAGGTACAGGCTAGACACCCACTCTGAGGTGAGCACTGTCCAGAGCACACAAAAAATATGGATGCTGTCCCATAGTGGCTCATGTATTTACTGAATCAGGCTGGTTCTGTTCCAGTATCTAGAAAGTAGGGATGATGCTTATTAGACAATATCCTGAGTTGACTGAATTTTCTTGGATAAAGTAAGAATGTTGATATTATTGGTATCAGTTTGGAGTTTCCATAGAACTTCAACTGAATTTGATTTTGCATGTTCTACTAGTCAACACTTGAGTTTTTGCACTAACAGGATATTCTGATGGGGAGAAGGGTTACCAGAAAGGTTTAGTGGCGTTATCGCTTATTAGTTGTGTTACTTTGGGCAAAGTAAAATCCTCGTTGTAAAATTATGGTAGTAGTACCTACTTCATTTGGTTATTTTAAAGATTAGATATAAATGTTTAAAGCACTTAGAACAGTGCCAAATATATAGTGAGCACTCAGTCATGTTATTTATTATATATATCATCTTGAGTGGTAGCTTGTGCTTTGAAAGATTTAGAGGGATGAGTGATGAATTGCATCTCCAGGAATTACAAAAAGAAAAGTGAAAAAAAAGAAAGAAAAGAAAAGTGGTAGAATAAAGGAATAGTGGCTTCTTCTGGAGCGCTCCATGAAGGGAGAAAATTCAGAGAAGTGGCTTCAAGAATGCAGGCCTCACTCCATTTTAGAGATAAAAAAGACTGGGAGGGACTAGTGCTAAAAATTCTTTAAAATGGAGAGGGTATATATGCTTGTTTTAGAGCCAGTCAGTGGGGTGGAATTGGGGGAAATTGTGTCCCATGCTATGAAAGAAACTGTGGCAAGGAACCATGTGGAACAGTAGCAACACAATACAGTGCCCACGCTTACATCTGGGAAGTGAATTAAACACAGATTCAGATGACAGTAAATTTAGAAGACCAATCTGGACCATGTGGACCATGTGGAATCCAGCAAGTGAGCCAAATCCTTGGGGCCTTCAGATAGGAAGAGACCTGTTAGGAACTAGTTTGAGAAATTAAGGGTTGGGATTGGTATACCTGCATGCTCTTAAATGCTTATACTGCTAGTATTACCTTTAGAGTGTGTGGTGTGCCTTCCAGAAAACTTATGGAGCAGATAACTTCTGTCTAAAGATTAAAAAAAACCCCAAACACTTGCATCCAGAGGAAATTGGGAACCTTTAGGAGAGTCAGTGCAGAAGGCTATTTCAGGCTTTATTAATATTGCCTCCTTTAGTGTATTGAGTGAATGGCTCATGGTTAGACAATGGTGATATTTGACTGAGCCATAACTCCTGGGCAGATAGAATTTTCATTTCCTTCACTAAGAATGTGGATTGCTATAGTCAGTGCGTCTTGTAGTGATCTTTCACAGATGGGCAAACTGGGGCCAAGATCCTAAAGAAAGGGGATGTGGTTGGTGAATTACTATAGGGAGAATGAGTTGGGGGGTAGGTGAGGGTTGCTCCAGTGCCTTTTTCTAGAGATGGCAGAAGTTTTATTAATTCTCTCAGAATCATCTCTGTTCACATGCTCCTTTCCTTTTGAAGCCTGGTTTAAGATTTTGATGTGTACTTCACAAATTTTAGTGAGCATCAGAATTATGTGGGGCAAGGTTTTTTAGTCTCAGCTCTATTGACGTATTGGGCCAGATAATTCTTTGTTGTGGGGATTGTCCTATGCATTGTAGGATGTTTAGCAACATCCCTGGCCTTTACCCAGTAGATGCTAGTAGTATCTCCCCTCCCTGTTGTGACAACTACAATCTTTCCAGGCTTTGATGTCCCCTAGGAGGCAAATTGCCCCAGTTGAGAACCACTAGCCTAAATGATTGTTTAAAATGAAGACCCTTAGTTCTTATTTTGAAAGTCTGTTTCAGTAGTGGGGAAGGGAGCTTAGGAATCTACATTTTCAGGAAGCACCCCAGGAGATTCTGAAACAGGTAATCACAGCTCTGCTGTGATAAAGCATATTCTCTCCTAAGCTGAGGGCTGTATAGACTTATATTTAACTTGCTCTCCATTTCATCTTTCTTGTTTTACTGTATCTTTCCATTCATTATTAAGTTTTGGTGCAGAATTATCCTAAGAGCAGTAAGTTCAAGTATAGTAGTATCAATAAAATCTTGTAGTAGAGATTTGTGTATTTCAGATACACACGTTTTGGGCACCTCAGAAGGTTTCCTTGTGTTCCTTCTCACTAATCTATCTCCACCAAGGGTAACCACTATTCTGACCTCTGTTGCCCCTAGATTAATTTTGCCTTTTTTGAACTTCATATAAATGGAATCATTAGTTTGTATTCTTTTTCTTTTTTTTCTTTCGGATGTTTTCCCTTCAACATCTGTGAAATTTATCAACATCGTTTCAATAATTTGTCCTTTTAAATTTCCGTGTGGTATTATGTGAATATAATTTTCCTATTCTATTGCTGATGGGCATTTGAAGTCTATATATTTAAAAGACTCACACAAACACAAAACACCCACTTCAATAAACTTTACAAAAACATTTAAAAAAGGAGATATTTATACTCTAGCCTAGGCATTCTGGAATTTCTGTTTTCAAACATGCCAAGTCTTTTTAAATCTTGGAGCCTTTGCACTTGCCATTCCCTCTGTCTGGAACACTTTCCCCAAGATTTTCACATGGTTGTTTCTTTCCTGTTCTGATCTTGGCCCACGTATCATTTCTCAAAGAAGCCTACTTTAATCTTCTAATTAATATAGAACCCCTGGACAATTTGTCTTCAAGATACTTATCACTTTCAATTTAACTTGTTTGTTGTCTTTTTCCCTTCTAGTAGAATGAAAACTCTATGAGAGCAAGGATCTTATTTGTCTCATTTACTGCTATATCCTTAGTGTTTTGCACCTAAAAGTTGTTCAGTAATATTTATTGAACAAATGCCTGATCTGTGCATATTTTTTTCTTTCTAAATGATAGGCACATTTATTTTTATTCATTTTCTTTCTTTCCTCTTTTTTTCTTTCTCCTCTCCTCCTTTTTCTTTTTGTACATACTGATTGAAATGTTTTAGGATGTTTACCTGAGCATTTACCTACAGTAGCATTTAGGAGCCTCCCTCAACAGTGAAGAGGGAGTGATACTTGATAACAGTCCATTATAAGTTTGAATATAGAACTCCAGGCCTTTAAATTTGGAAGTCTATGGTAGAGACGCCGTTGCATGTGTTTTTTGCCCCCATCTTTATTGGATATAATTGATATATAACATTGTATAACTTTAAAGGATACAATGTGTGATGATCCATTGTGAAGTGATTGTCAGGATAACTTAGTTAACACATCCATCACTTTATGTAGTTATTATTAAAAAACTTTTTGGTAGTGAGAACATTAAGATCTTGGCAATTTTCAAGTATACAGTACAGTATTGTTAACTACAGTCACCATGCTGTATATTAGATCTCCAGAACTTATTCATCTTAGAACTGGAAGTTTGTAACCTTTGAACAATATCTTTCCATTTCCCCCACTCTCAGACCCTGGCGACCACTAGACTATTCTCTGTTTCCACAATTTTGGCTATTTTAGATTCCACATATAAGTGAGATCGTACAGTATTTGTCTTTGTCTGATTTATTTTAGTTAGCATAATGCCCTCAGGATTTATCCATGTTGTTGCAAATGTCAAGACTTTCTCCTTTTTTTTTTATGGCTGAATAATATTCCATTGTATATACACCACATTTTCTTTATCCATTCATTCCTTGATGGACACTTAGGTTGTTTTTCTATGTCTTGGCCGCTCATTAATAATGCTGCAGTGAACATGGGAGTACAGATATCTTTTCTAAATAGGGATTTTATTTCCTTCAGATATATACCCAGAAATAGGATTGCTGGATCATATGGTAGTTCTACTTTTAATATTTTGAGGAAGCTTCATACTGTTTTCTGTAGTGTTTATACCAATTTACATTCCCACCAATTGTATACAAGGGTTTGCCTTTCTGTACTTCCTTGCCATGGCTTTTTTTTTTTTTTTTTTTTTTTTTTTTTTTTTTTTTTTTTAACTTTTTTGAAGCCCAGGGAGGGAAAAGAAACTTAAGGTTATAGGATAAGTATAGGTTGGGACTAAAATCCAAAACTTTTAATAGATAACTGTGAGTATTCTCTGGAAATGAGGGTGAATTTCTATTAAATTTATTTTCTGATACTAGAATTGACATGTACTCATGAAGACAATAAAATAAATAAATAACTGTCTTAGTGTAACTAGATTTCCTTGTACATTAAACATTGGAAGAGTTTGGCTTTAGGTTTTAAAATCTTGGTATTTGGCAATTTCATCCTGTAGGTATGTGATGTGCATTTAAGAAGTATGTGGCTGGATTGCTTTCAGATATAGTTCTTAAAAAGTTGTATGACTTGGGTCTTTCAGGGGGATATTGTGCTGTATAGGTCATGGGACCAACAAGTCCCTAAGGTTTAGGAATAAAAGACTTCATTGATTTACCATTGAATTGGGGGGATTTGAAGCCATTCTTAAATTTGGTGGTAGATGAAATTAGTATTGAAAAGTTGCCTGATTTTCTCTTATATTTTGCCTAGTATGTCTTATTTCTGAGAACTGTATTAAAGCCTAAAGTGACATTTCTGTGAGATTACTGTGGCTTTGCTATATTTGCTTCTTCACAGGAAGGATTTAAAAGCCTGGATCAACAGAGCTTGTAGTATAGTCATAGAATGTTTTTTTCCCTTCCTGGTGGTTCCATAGCATTTTCATTGTACTTTTACTCTATTTATTTCACATGATTTGCCTTGTGCTATGGGTTGTTATGTGTCTGTCTCTGCCAATAGTTTGTGATCTCCCAGAGAATCAGGTTTGGAATTTGCTCTTTGCAACCCTGTAGTGCCTATACTAGAGCTTTATATTATTTCAGTGTTCCTTATATATTTATGGTATTTCAGTGATGCTGAGAGAATTATTAGATGATATGTCTAATTCAATCCCTTTGTTTTACTTGTAAGGAAACTGAGAAGTACAGTGAATTACTCAGTGTTATCTAGTTTGTTTGGAGACCTGTGGTCTATTCTCAGTTCTGCTGGTTGTTCCTTTATGCCTTGCTGCTCCCTCAGCTGGTACTGATTCTCTATACAACAAGGAAGTTTTGTGAAAGAGGAAAAAAGCACTGAGAGGATGTAAACAGACTACATTCACATTACTGATGTGCTGCAATTTACTGCTCTACCAGTCAGATATTTTACTTTCAAATTTAGGAGCACAGGTTTAATTTCTCAAACCCCCAAAAAACTGTCTATGGCATGCCACCTTGAACGTTCCCGATCTTGTCTGATCTTGGAAGCTAAGCAGGATTTGGCCTGGTTAGTACTTGGATGGGAGACCACCTAGGAATACCAGGTGCTGTAGGTGTAAAAAAAAAAAAAAAACTTTTAAAACTTGTAAGCATACTACATTTTTCCCAATCCACCACCCTAGACACACCTTTCTTTGCTGTCTTCCATGGACAGAAGTACTGGAGGAGGAGGCGACTTTATGTTGTCAGTTTCTAGTCACATTTCTGACAGCTTGGGTGGTAAATTCTAGTTGCTTGTGATGATGACAGAGAGTAATGTGTAGAGGCCCTTGGTTGAATTCCCCCCCTGCGCCAAATGGAAGGAGAATGATGAAAAGAATTTAATTTCTTAGGAAATTTAGTACTTTGGACTGGTATTGTTTTTCCTCCCTCTCCAATTCCCTTTTGCTTATTAGAAAGTATTGATTTTGAAATAGATAAAGTGAGTTTATTAGATTTGGGGTGGACATTGATTAGCTGTAACCTAATTATAAATTCTCAGAGGGGGATGTTTGTAAACATATGCTTTTCACATGCAGGAACTTGTAGTTCCTGCTAATCAACTGGTTGAAGCTGAGTATGTGCAAGATCTATACCTACTAAGCTTAGAATTGCGTTGCTTTTGATTTATTTTAATAGGATCCTCTTGATTTCCAATTTGTTTTCCCTCCGATAAGGACATCTTCCTCTTGACAACCTATTTAAAAAACACAGGAATGTTTTGAATGGAGGCTGTATTTCATGCGTTAAGGGAAAGCCATGATCAATATAGTATAAATTGCCCACAAGAACATTCTCTTTGTTGTTATTTTCCCCTTCATTTTTCTCGGACCATAATGGAATTTGAGGGCTTAGTGAGGCCTCAATAAATATAGGTTTTAACAAATTTTAGGTCAGACCTAGGACTTTTCAGTCCCCCCCCTCTAATTTTAGAATCAGTCAGTGATGAATATACACTGAGCATTTACCATGAGCTAAGGGCTTACAGAAAAAGTATAAGATGTAGTCTCTTTGTTAAAGATACTTAATATCTAGTTGGGGAAATTTTCTGTGCTTTTCGCTTTTTATGCTCAAAGCCAAATCTCCATTTTGGCTATATGTATTAGAGAAAGATAATGTCTAAGATATAATCTTTTATGCTATTGGATACATCTCTTCCTTAAACAAAAATTTTATTTATATTTGAAAATTAGTGTATATTTTCCAAAAGTCATTGAACAAAATTAATTTTGTTCTGCTTTGGATATGTCTGGAAGTAAAAACTAGGCTCCTCGCTCCCCCCTCCCCCCCACACACTTACCATTGGGTGAGATTAAGATTCACAGCTAGAGCCTAGAATTTAAGAGAGAGACAGGAATTTTATCAATATAGGAAGAATCTGGGAAGTGAGGGAATATGTGTAAATTTAGTAGTGCAGACCTGTGGAATTTCAAGCTCTCACTTGAAAAAAATTGAGAATTCCTTGAAGCAAGATTGGAAAATTTGGGCATGATTCATGGAACTGCTTTTATATAGAATTAAAAAATACTTTGAGATTTTATCTACGGTAGTGTTACAAATACATATAATTAAATTCGAAAGGAGTGTGTCGTTATGTTCGGTTATTTTGAAATCAAGTTTAATTTTTGGCCTTTAACTGCTATTTTCTGCCTTGGGTCTCTTTCCAGAGGAATTTCTCAAGACAGTCAAGTGCAGTGTGATTTATGAGGCAGTGAAGGCCAAGTACTTTGCAGAGATGAGAACCTACTTACTTTGGGGAAATCAATGGAGCACATCAGTCTGCAGCACACTTCCTGTCTTAATGGTCCTAAGCTTGATCAATACTTGAAATTTAACTTCACCATCAGTCTGTGGGCAGTGTGTGCTTTGCAGCCTTCTTTCTATCAACCTCAAATATATGGCCAGACCTATTACAGATGGAGCTAGTTACACTTTCCTGCTTGGTTTTGGATCCGCTTTAAGCCTCGTCCACTGGCATGTTTTAAGGATGTAAAATATGTTGTGCTGTAGGCCAAGTAAAGATTTAAACCTTGAAATTACCTGGTCTAGGGAGGGGATGTTGGACAGATACACATGATCTATAGCATGGTTGTTTATCATTTCTTCTTCCTAAAACATTTCCCATTGGAGGTAATTCTGCTTAGCCTTCAGAATCTTGGAGAGTATTTCTAGCACTGACTCTGGCTTTCTTTTCACAGATTCTCTAACCATGGCACAAGTAGAGAAACGGGGGGGTTTGCTCCGGAAATCTTCAGCCTCCAAGAAACCACTGAAGGAAAAAGTGGTGCTGATGTATGATGAGATCTTCATGGTAAGGCCTGGAGCTCTGATACTCTGCACAGCTTGACTCCTTAATTTCTTGTTTCAAAATGAGAAATAACCTCACCTTTGCCTGTTACCTTCCAATTCTTCATAGGGTGAAAGAGGGAGAGCAAGGGTGAGGGTGAGCTTTGTCATGGTAGAAGTTATGATTGTGTCTTAATATAGATTGTTGCTATGAGCTAGGTAAAACAGTTGAAAGGAGGAAGGCTGGCTGTGGAAGCTTCTTTTCTGAATATTTTTGAGAAAGATTTGTTTTTCTTATCCGATGTAAGGACATTTCTAGATGTCCCTTGACGTTCCATTTGGTCCAAGAATTCTATGATCAGATATTTTAAGAAGATGCACTATTATAATCCATCTCAAGTTGTTCGTGGACAAAACAGTTGCTTTGTTAGACTATCTCATTCTCTGTATTAGTTAACTGGGAATGGATTGGGGATTTTTTTGGGCTTTCATAACTGCTGAATGACCATGGTCTAAACCTGTGTTGTAAAATATCCCCTGTCAGGGAAAGTTAGAGTAATTAGATTCCCTACAGTAGTACTTGCCTTCTGAAGTCCTGGTCATAAGTAGTACATGTAAAATAGAATAATACCTATAAAAAGAGTTACAGTGTATTGAGTTCCTACTGTGTCCCTGTCATTATTTTAAATGTATCACTAAATACATTAGCTTTAATTCTGACAAGAATGGTGCAAGAGGGCCATGTTTTTACATGTGCCATGTAAAAGAGCATGTTATAGATGAGAGAACTGGGGATCACAGTTAGAAGGCGAGTTGAACCCTAGTGTCTGACTCTAGAGCCCTTATTTGTTCGGCTTTGCCACATGGCCCAGGATGAATAATTCAATCAAGTAAAACATTTAACTCTTGGTATAGCCTTACAGATAGAGTTTGGCATGCAGAAAATTAATGCAGAATTTCCCAGGTTAGTACAGGTGGTTATACAGAGAAAATGAGTGGGTACTAGGATCCTGTTAGGGCTCTTTATATGTTAAGGAAGCTTGGTATGCATATGATTCCTGCTTTGAGGATGGGAAGAGCCAGCTCCAGGAAATCCCTGAGTTCCATATATAGACAATAAAATGACATTACAGAATTGTGAGAGTCAAGGTGTGACCTCTCCTGGAGAGTAGTAAGACTTGAGAGAAGAGACTAAATGAGGACCTTATAAGAAGGCCAGAAATGTTGCTTCTTTATGTCATCTTCAATTAAAAATCCAGAAGAGATTCCTAGTATAATATTTTTTAGAGCAGGAGTTCTTAACTAATGAATACATTAGTTCTTGGTAGTAATTTTAAAAAGTCGACTTAAGGTAAGGTGATAACAGGCAGTCGACCTACTGATTTTATGTCATTAGCTTTCCCATAAAGTGGAGGTAGGGATTCTTTTATTTCATTCATTAACCAGAAGCCTCTGACTTTCTAGAATTTCTGTTTGAAAATTGCTCCTAAGAAATTTTGAATTTTAGCACTATAATTTTGCCAACCTTTTGGACCATTTGAATTAAAGAAAGAGCATATTAAAAGCTCTGTACAGAGGACTTAATGCATATGGGAAAGCAAGTAGAAGCAGTCAACACAGGATATTGCAAAAACCATGGCAGTATTTTTTGGTGATCTGGATTCTGGCTCTTGTACTTGTGTAAGTCACTTAACTTTGTGTACCCTTTTTCCTAAAAGGAGGATAATGATAATATCTACCATACTTGGCTCACTGGTCATTATATTTCATGTATGTGAATGGGCTTTGAAAACTGAGCACCATACAACTGCAGTGGAAACATATCATAATTTGACTAATTTAATTCAAATGGTTGGGTTTACTTCTTGCTAGAAGAAAAAGATTTGCAGGAGATTCTTTGAGCCATTTTTTAACTTTCGATGCAGGAAATCTATATACAGTATCTTTCATTTGGGGGAAAAAACCCAAAACTGTTCTTCCCCATTACAGTAGTTTAGAATGACCAAGCTAAAAGTTAATTTTGAAGGGTAAGGTTGATTATGTATAGTGATCCTTTCCACTGTATTCTTAATGATTTGGTGTTAGCTGGGGATATTGAACCTGCTTATCTTCTGATTTCAGACAGAAGACCCTAGTAAGTGCAGTCCTCGATTTTGGGAGGAGCTCTTCCTCATGAAGGTAAGACTTGATGGCATCTGGATTTTCCTGGTAACCGAGATTGCCTTCTCATGTGTTCTGGGTGCTACACTAAAATTGTACTCAGGCTCTTATTGTTTCCATGGTAGGTGAACTTAGAGTACCTGGAAGGCAAGCTGGAATCTCTTGATGGTGAGGAATTAATGAAGATCAAGGACAACATTAATTGCTTATTTCAGCACTGCATCAAGGCTCTGGGAGAGGAGCATCCAATTCGAGTTGTCAATGCATTGCAGGTACAAAGCTAGGAGACTGGGAAAGTGTGGTTTGATAGAAGAAAGGAATTGTAACACATCCGTTGGGACCTGAGGAACCTAGGATTGCCCTTAGTTATGAAGTTTTCTTTTTTCTTTACTTTTTTAAGTAATCAAACGTCTATGTCATGTTGGTTTATCCATCTTCCTGCTTAAACAAATCGATGCTTATGGTAGTAATCTTGTCCATTTGTACAATTTGATCTAATGCCAGAATTTGACAGAATTTTTATTATTATTCAAGGAAAGGAAGAGATAGGAAACTGAGGCAGAGTTGCTAAGTCTACAGCAAAAATCAGGAGATTCTTAATACAGTATTTTCTCACTATATCAAGAATTTTTTAATTTTTAATTTTCGTTTTTATTAGTTTCAGATATACACTGGTTAGACATTTATATAGTTTATGAAGTGATCCCCGCGATTACTCTAGCACCCATCTGGCTCTACACACAGCTATTACAATACTGTTGACTCTGCTCCCTATGCTGTGCTCCACATCCCTGTGACTATTTTGTAACTACAAATTTGTACTTCATCTCTTCACCTTTTTCTAAAAATATGGAACACTTCACGAATTTGCATGTCATCCTTGCACAGAGGCCATGCTAATCTTCTCTGTATCCTTCCAATTTTAGTATATGTGCTGCTGCTGAAGTGCGCACTAGATCAGGAGTTCTTAATCTGAGGTTTCAGAGGGTCCTTGATTCCCTGAAATTACAAGTAATATTTTACGTGTATATGTATAATCTTTCTAGAGAGAGGGGTTTCATCAGATTCTCAAAAGAATCTGGAACTCTGAAAACATTAAGAATCATTGTTCTTAAAGCTAAGTGGCATGATCATGAGGAAGATTCATTGAACAGTGATTTCTTGGATGATCGTTATGTGCCAACCATTAGGCTCGTGGGGATATATTATAGGCTTCCCGAGGACAAAGACTTTGATAGTTTCATTCAGTTCTTTATTCCTACTGTATAGAACAGTGCCTGGCAAATATTCAGCATTCTAGAAGTAAATTTTTATTGAATAAATGATAGGCAGAGTTTCTAAAGTTTATAGTCTGGTAGCTCTAAGTGTAGCCTTGGGCTGAGTGCCTAGGGCAGTGATTGACAGATATAATACACAGCCCCATGACAACATAAAGGATTTTATTGGAAGTTTTGGTTGACTGGGTTTAAGTTTTTAACTTACTAGTTGGCCAGATCACTTTGTAAGCCCTAATTTTCTCACTTGTAGAATGTAGAAATAACCTCTTAGGCTGATGCCTCAGAAAGAAGGGCGGCGTTTATCTTGTAGCTTTGTTAACCTCTGGCACAGTAAATTCCACATTTTGAGCATCACAGTTGTAGAGGCTCATTGAGAGTTGACATGAAAATTGGAAATTGTACTTCCAGTAGTTGCAGTGGCTCACGGTGGGGGCATAAATTGTAAATTGTTTTTAGTTCAGTGGAAATAAATTGACATTAAGCCATTTGGCGATCCATAAAAATATAGTACATTATTGTAATAGCTTATACTTATTGAACTTTAACAAAGTTCCAGGTACTATTTTTTGAGCTTTAACAAAGTTCCAAGGACTATTCTGAGTTCTTTACAGTATTAATTCATATAGTCATCACAGCATCCCTGTGAGATGTGTACTATTATTATCATTCCCACTTCGTAGATGAGAAAACTGAGGCACTGAAAAGTTAACTGATTTGTCCAGCCTCACACAGCTGGTAAGTAGGAATGTAATGAATATAAGATGTAAAGCAATTGGTTGTTGTTATATAGGGACCCAAATACTCGTAGTTATGAAAAAAATAATTACTAAAAATGATAAACCATAATGTAAATACTAAAATTAATTTTAAATAAAGGGAAGTTTCTCCAATTCCATGATGCAAACTCAAGAACTATTTTTTATTTTTGAATACCACCTTCCAATCTTTGTCTGCAGTGCAGTTTTTAAAAAGAGGATGGCCAAAAAGCAACAAAAAAAAGAATGACGACAGTTTTAGTTGCTGTTCCTCTTTTGATTTCTGGATTCTGGAGCTCAAGTGTTTGAGTAGTTGAATGTCAGCTGTGCAAGGAGGTGGTTCCGAGGTAGCAATGTGAGGCTACAGATCCAGTGCTTTGTGTTTTGAGACTTCCTCTCTAGAAAGAATTCTTTCTCTCATCTTTGCAGACCTTGTGTGCACTTATTCGAGGAGTTCACCAAAAGAATAAGTCTACCTCTGGGTTTGACATTATCAACATGCTGATGGGCTTTGACAAGGCGGAGCTGTGCATGAAGGTGAGACATAAGCTGCAGATGTGCTTGTGGATAGCTGCTTTTGACAGCTGTTCCTGGGTACCATCTGCAGACAGATGTACTAGAAGATCTAGACTCACATAGATAAAGATGATTACATTTAGCCTTGAATTTGGGTATTTTTATTTCACAGGTTTGGTTTATCTGAATAAAGGAAGATTTGAAATTCAGATTTGAATTGAGGCATCTATTCCTTGCAGAATAAAGACTGAGCAGTTTATTTTATGATGTATATCATATGATCATACATTCTCAAAAACATTTATGAGCTTAAATATAACAAATTAATATACAAGGGTAACTTTAGTTCTAAACATTAAGCTTTCTTATTTTACACAATGGCTATTAGAATTTTTATTTTTACTGTTTGACACTTAAAAAATAACAGCTTTATTGATATGTAATTTGCATATCATGCAGTTCACCCTTTTAAAGTTCTGCATTCAGTGGTTTTTAACATATTCATGGAGTTGTCCAACCATCGCCACTTTTAATTACAAAACATTTTTACCACCCAAAAAAGAAAACATGTACCCATTAGCAGTCATTCTCCATTCCCACTTCTCTCTAGCCCCAGAACCATTGATCTGCTTTATGTCTCTATGGCTTTACCTATTCTGGACATCTCATATAAATGGAATCACACGTGGTGTTCTGTTTCTAACTTCTTTCACTTAGCATGTTTTCAAGGTCCATCCATGTTGCAGCATGTATCAGTACTTAGTCTCTTATGGTTGGTTAGTATTCCATTCAGTGAATGTACCACATCATTTTATTTATCCATTCATCAGTTGATGTACATTTTGAATATTTCAACATTTTGGCTATTATGAATAATGCTTTGAAATTCTTGTACAAGTTTCTGGGGGATATATGTTTTCAATTCTCTTGGGTATATACCTAGAAGTAGAATTGCTGGGTCATATGGTAACTATGTTTCTAACATTTTGAGGAACTGCCAAACTGTTTTCCAAAGTTGCCATACTGTTTTACAGTTTCACCAGCAATGTATGAGGGTTCTAATTTCTCCTCATCCTTGTCAACAATAGCTTTTGTCTTTCGTGTATATTTTTTTGGAGAAATGTCTATTCGAATTCTTTGTCCATTTCCAGATTCAGTTGTTTGTCTTTCTATTGTTGAGTTGTAAGCGTTCTTTATATATTTTGAATGTAAGTCCCTTATCAGATATCTGATTTGGAGTATTTGACACTATCTTAAATGAATGTTGTTCATTTGAAGAACTAGTCTTCTGTCACTCACTAAATTTAGAATAAAGAAATTTGTGTGCCAAAGAATCCTTATAGTCATTAGCTTATTTTAAAAAGTTATGAATATACAATTATGAATATACAAAGATTTAGTACCTGGAGTCGGTTTTTAATTCTAATCTGTACAGTCCATATATATGTCATGGTAAAAATCCCATATCTTTCATTCTCATTATTCTAACTACTGCCGATATGCTGCTGATTACTAAGTCTCTATCTTTAGCTTTAACATTCTCTCTGAGTCTCAGAGTTGTATATGTACGTACTCTGTAAGCACTTGCTGAATATACCCACTCACACATCCCTAAGTATCTCTTGCTTGATATATCCAAAATGGAAC